>NC_051408.1:8322325-8323340 GCF_015228065.2 Penaeus monodon | reverse complement strand
TTCCTTCTCCCCATTACCTTTCCTCCCTCTCTCATCGTGCCTATTTCCTATCTATCTCACTCTCTTTTATATTTCTCCCTTCCTCTTATTCCTCCCTGCCTCCTCCCTCCCTTTGTCTCCCTCCCCCCCGGCTATCTCTCCCCTCCAACCTTGTCTGCTTGTCTCCCTCCCTGTCTGCTCCTTCCCTCTGCCCCAATAACCCTCCCCATCACCCCTTTTACGCCCTCCCTCTGCCTCACCCTCTCCCCCACCTCCCCTACTACCACTCTTTAACCCCCCCCTGCTCCCTCCCTCTCCCCTTCCCCTATCCCCACCCTACTGGTTCCCTCCCTCTCTCCTCTTCCTTACTGCTCACTCCCTCCCTCCTCCTCCTTCTCCTCCCTCTACCCTACCCCCGATCCCCACCCTACTTCCTCCCTCCCTCTCCCCTCCCCATCCTTCTCTCCCCCTCCCCCTATCTGCTCCCTCCCTTCTCCCTCCCCTTTAAAGCTTCCTCCCTCCCTCCTACCCCTATCTGCTCGCTCCCTCCCTCTACCCTCTCCCCCCATCCCTCCTCCCCCTATCAGCTCCCTCCCTCCCTCCTCCCTCTACCCTCTCTCCCCATCCCTCCTCCCCCTGTCAGCTCCCTCTCTCCCTCCTCCCCCTATCTGCTCCCTCCCTTCTCCCTCCCCTTAAAGCTTCCTCCCTCCCTCCTACCCCTATCTGCTCGCTCCCTCCCTCTACCCTCTCCCCCCATCCCTCCTCCCCCTGTCAGCTCCCTCTTTCCCTCCTCCCCCTATCTGCTCCCTCCCACCCTCCTCCCCCTTCCTTACGTACCCTGTTATCGCCGTAACAACACGCTACCCTCTTATTCATGTCAGTGTTGTGGTCGAATCGGGTTATTTCGTTTTTTCGTATTTTTTCGTATTTCGTTTTGTTTTAGTGGGTGTAAATGATTAGAAAGACCGACTCTAATTTTCTTTTATTTTTTTTATTTTTCTTTAGTTTTTTTACTTTTTTCTTTTTTTTCTTTTTT
>NC_051408.1:8321657-8321722 GCF_015228065.2 Penaeus monodon | reverse complement strand
TTCTTAAAATCACCTAAAACGCTTTAACACATGACGATCCAACTATCTTCTCCTCCCCCCCCCCA
>NC_051408.1:8321491-8321610 GCF_015228065.2 Penaeus monodon | reverse complement strand
ACTTTCCCCAAAAATTCATGGCCTTGAGCCCTTCGACCTGTTTAATAAAAAAAAAAATGGTCATCATTATATCACGCGAAACTGACCTCAGATACCAAACATGGAAGCTGTCGGTTAAC
>NC_051408.1:8321392-8321461 GCF_015228065.2 Penaeus monodon | reverse complement strand
GATAACTTTTTTCTTTTTTCTTTTAAGTGATTAAAAAAGTGACTGTAGGTGTTCCTTTTTCCACAAGGA
>NC_051408.1:8321274-8321352 GCF_015228065.2 Penaeus monodon | reverse complement strand
CAAAATATTGATGATAATGTGTATCTTCCATAATTTAGTAAATTATTTATCGATTTTTTTTTCTGTTTACTGTGTAGT
>NC_051408.1:8320697-8321116 GCF_015228065.2 Penaeus monodon | reverse complement strand
AAAATTAAGGATCACGTTTAGTTATAACAAAGATGTTGCATGAATTTATTGAATATCAATGAGAATAACTTAAACGATTAAAAGAATGGGTGCGATATCATTGATGATGATAATATTAATTACACTTATTAGTAATATTTTCCTTAATATCCTCCTGTATTTGCATAATGAAAAGTCTCGTTTACTTAATGTGGTTAATTGCTGATAACATTTTTTTAAAAATCTTGAAAAATTAAAAAACTGTGATTAGTCTTTATAATATTGATTAATTATTTGTGATATTTTGCAGTATTTTTATTGTAATATATTGTAATATTTTGTAATATTTCTTTGTATTTTCTTTTTTTTTTTTGTAATATTTTATAATATTTTGTAATGTTTTTGTAATATTTTATAATATTTTGTAACAGTCTTTGTAA
>NC_051408.1:8319154-8319283 GCF_015228065.2 Penaeus monodon | reverse complement strand
AAGTTATGTCACGCAAAGAGCAGCCGTTTCGCTTTTACCCATTGATTGCGTTATTGGCTCGGTTTCCCTGCGGTAAATAGTCGGTTTGTTTGTCCTTTTAACGGAACGTGGTCGCTTACGCCATTCCTT
>NC_051408.1:8318645-8318823 GCF_015228065.2 Penaeus monodon | reverse complement strand
CAATACCAAAACCGATCTTTACATACAGTTCCCTCAAGCTAAATAACTATCCCGAGCAGACACGCTTTAAACATGTTCTGCACAGGTTCTATAATTACCTGCCACACATCTATCACCATTAATTCCTTCAATCAGTAACTAATTAGTCAATCAATCAGCTGAACTGAAACACCGGTGC
>NC_051408.1:8318465-8318613 GCF_015228065.2 Penaeus monodon | reverse complement strand
ATGACGTCATTACGTCATCACTGCGTCTTTATCAAGGTTTTAGGCGCGACACTAATTGCATGTTTGTGTTGTCTTAATTATGCATAAGATTATGTTTTTATGTCACATGCTCTGTGCTTCCATAGGCCTATACTTGTGTGAGCGTGTT
>NC_051408.1:8318060-8318128 GCF_015228065.2 Penaeus monodon | reverse complement strand
CATACATAACATACATATACTACATACATACAAATTTATTCTATTTATTATAATATTTATTTTTTATT
>NC_051408.1:8317935-8318003 GCF_015228065.2 Penaeus monodon | reverse complement strand
ACTAATGATGACGATACCATGACATGCACAGTAAACATATATATATAATACTAATACTATAATAATAC
>NC_051408.1:8316798-8317498 GCF_015228065.2 Penaeus monodon | reverse complement strand
GTGCACGATTCTCCACGCCAGCTTGTGTTCACTTCCGCCTCTCGTCTTTAAACCCGCGCGTAATGAGCTTCTGGAATGTCTACAAAATTTATTTGATAATTACACAGTTTTAATAGATAATTCGCGACAACCTTCCTTAATGGCATTGGTAATCGCCGAGATAATATTGGTGATAAACCGGTTTATTGGTGAGACAGAATTTATTACGTTTTTAAACAGTAATGGAAGGGTAATTGGAAAAATTAATGCAGTGATTAAAAAAATGTGGATTATAGTTGATAGGTAATGGATAACTATAATAAAATATTGAGCAATATTATGTTAAGATGAGAGGTGTTGATTTTAAGTATTTGTTAGTTTATTGCATAATTACTCTTAGGATCGAGATAAACAGAATCACACTAATGATGATTATATTGTTATTGATGATTTGTATTTTCATCAATGTTATGACCAGTGGTTTCAATGCATATCATTATTAATGGTTTACAATGATATATAATTATCTTCTTGGTATTTATCAATTCTATTATATTAACTGTTAACTATATTCATTAGCATTATCATCATTGCAATTATTAATTTTCCAAATCTATTATCACTGTTATTATCAGCATAATTAAGTCTTACATTTGTTCTATGTAATAGCAATAGCATAATGAAATATACCTTACCGCTAGATAAAGTACCAAAATGATCG
>NC_051408.1:8316092-8316748 GCF_015228065.2 Penaeus monodon | reverse complement strand
GATAGCAAGTATGATTTTAATGTTGTTTTTTTTTTCACTGACATAAAGGTCACTGGGTCGTTCTTATATTCATGAATTTGACACGAAATAACGTAAATATGACAGTCAAGATGGCGTCTGAGGTACAAACAAAGGGACCCAGTATATAAAAGACCCCAATATTACAATAATAATGGCAATAAAACGTAGGATTAATATAATATCTTAAAGGAACATACCCTAGAGAATTTGTAATTATTTCCCGTCTTCACCATATGTTACGGTTATGCAGAAATGATCGTGATAATGAGGCATTGCAGATCAAATACTGCAAGACTATAAAGCAGCTTATGATCCCTAAACTCCCTCGAAATTTCAAAAAGCAAATACTAATACAGTACTTGTGGACCTTCAAACAGAAAGAAAAATATTATAATGTAAACACTTGTCCGAGATTAGGGAATCTCAGCGTTAGTCATAAAAAAAAGCTTCTTACGGTATGCAAAGATATGTAGAGAGGATATGCAAATAAGGATTGGTAGGAATTAGCGATATGATTATGCTCATCATTCAAGGTTTCTGCAATTAAGTTATCAAAGGTGAATGATACAGAAGACGGTATTATTGCATTTTTTCTTTTGGGGCTTTTTCTTGCAACAAATGAAAGATCTGTTGAA
>NC_051408.1:8313991-8314340 GCF_015228065.2 Penaeus monodon | reverse complement strand
GTCATTCGCCAGCGTCCGTTCCCACAAGCTGCAACGAGCAAATGCAACGAAGCGCATTTGTCTGCAACAGTTTTAAACCTTCTTCCATTAGCAAGGAGACTAAGACGGACTGAAAAATGAGGAAAATAATGGAGGCCGTTGATGGCTGGAAAGATTATCCACAAACGACTGTAATCATCATTAAGAAAGCAAAAGTAATGATTCGCTGGTATATCTTTCTTGCTCGGACTTCTACCCCCCCCCCCGACTCAGCCACCCCCTTCCCCTTCCTGCCCCTCCCACCCGTGAGCGTGGAGGGGAGGGAGGCAAATAATATCTCATTTTTATAATTATGTGGCGTTTTGGGGGG
>NC_051408.1:8313417-8313709 GCF_015228065.2 Penaeus monodon | reverse complement strand
AACCAGACAGTTGTCCATTAACCTAATTTTTGCATTAATCTTTTAATAGCCATTTAATCGGATACGCCACCGTGGTGACAATATGGACAGAGAGGATAATCAGAATAGACAATGATGATGAAATGATAAGAATGAAAATGATGACAATATTGACATGGGGATCTATGGCCATTTATGTTAATGGATGCTAACTGTCTGTGTAACTATAAAACTTTAATGTTATAAAACTATATCTTATAATGATATCATAATTTATAAATCTATATGTAGAAAACTGCATTTTGTATGTGTA
>NC_051408.1:8312314-8312777 GCF_015228065.2 Penaeus monodon | reverse complement strand
ATGCAGCACTTCAGGTTCACTAATTAGTCATGATTATCTTACCCTAAGAAGCTTTAACCTTTGACCTGGATTTAAACTTTTTCCCCTTTGGTTTATGTACATATGTATTTTTTTCCTTTTTTTTCCCCTTTTTGCCATGCCATACAATTAGGTTTGTACGTGTGAACTGTAATGTGACTTGAATTACGGAATACCCTTTAACCTTTCGGATAATTAAGGGCTGTGAAAGGTCATAATTATTGGTAATGGTGGTTACGTGATAAATGGAATTGGAATTTAACTTCCAAATTAGCTGAAAATTGTCGGTATTCCCTTTTTTTTTTTTCATTACGTAATTTCCTCGCATTCTTTTGCAAACAAGGATACCGGTTCTTGCGTTTACGATTATTTTCATAACAATTTAATGATTCCTTGCAAGAAGAATGTCATGATAATGAAAGGATAATACCAGCAATATATTAAA
>NC_051408.1:8311198-8312228 GCF_015228065.2 Penaeus monodon | reverse complement strand
ATATTAGATATATCTAACTTATATTTTATATATATTTATATAATCTTGAATATAATATTAATTCATGATTGTATGTATGTATTCTATTGCACGATATTCATATGAATTCAGAATTTATTACTTAATTTGATATTATTTGATTGCTAATATCAAATATAATCAAAAGACAATGAACTACTCAATATATATAATGCTATATCACATTAAATTTAATATTTGATAATTCATACGATTCAAGCGTTTCATTTTGTATCTAAAAAGGCGAGTTAAAAATACTTATTCTAGAGTGGTCGTTTAAACTTCCTTTACATTCCTGTATTAAAACCTTTTTTATACTCCTTATTCTTGAAATAGTCAAGACTTCTCTCGAATTCTTCCAAACTTTCTCCTAATTCATCAAAACTTCACGGGAATTCCTTGAAACTTCATGGGAATTCCTTGGAACTTCATGGGAATTCCTTGGAACTTCATGGGAATTCCTTGGAACTTCACGGGAATTCCTTGGAACTTCATGGGAATTCCTTGGAACTTCACGGGAATTCCTTGGAACTTCACGGAATTCCTTGGAACTTCCTACGAATTTCTTAGAATTCCCTTCGAACTCCTTCAAAATACTTTCCTATTTCTTCCACCTCCTTCCAACTCCAACTCGCTTCCTTCAAATTCCTTTTAAAACTCCAGATGCCTTTCCTTCAAACTCTTTCGGAAATCTTTCGACATATTTTTAGATTCCTTCAAACATTTCCAATCCTCATTTTTTTTCACATCGTTTGGTGTTTGTTCTCGTTTGAACTTCACGTCCATAGTCTCCCCCTTCAAATTTCTTCGAATTACCTCCAAAAGTTTCTTTCAAACGGCTTCTTAACTTACCTCAACTTCCTTCAAACTTACCTTAAACTTAGCCCAAATTCCTTCAAACTTATCTACACATACCACAGCATCTTTCAAACTTACCCTAAACATACCCCAAGTTACTCCAAACTTATTCTAACTTATTCTAAACTTACCACACCTTCCCTCAAAAGCTTAA
>NC_051408.1:8310561-8311016 GCF_015228065.2 Penaeus monodon | reverse complement strand
AATAATGAAAATAGGATAAAAAAAAATCTCACCATGCCTCCTGAAGACCCTAGGAACTCCTGGCTTGAACCTCTCGACGACCGCCCTTAGACGAGGCAGCGCTTTAGCCTCCGAGAGTGACATCTTGCTCCCTTTCCTCTCAGATCAAGTTCATTACACGGGTTCTCAAAATCCATTAAAAATCACGATTCACTTTTTTCAAAGAATAAAAATGCTGTTAAATATAATTTTCTTTCTTCACTTAGATTCTTTGCTTGTATTTGAAGTCCTCAGTCAAGTGCTATTTAGTTCAAGAAAGCAGGGACGTTACTATACACTGTAATCGATGCACCTTAACCGTACAACAGACGGGGTAATACAGAAGGCTGTAAGAAGGTAAAGCAGGGCGTGGGCAAGGTTAAGGCACACGCGCGGGCGGACGTAAGGAGATCATGTTTTTTCACTACTGGCCTCAC
>NC_051408.1:8309899-8310077 GCF_015228065.2 Penaeus monodon | reverse complement strand
TAAGCTCTAGCGGAAGGAAAGGGAAGCTGAAGGAAGGATTTTTTTGAGGCAGAGGAAAGAAATCCATGAGGCTTGGGTTTGAAATTCTTGAGGGGGGGGGGAGTGAATGAAGAAATTCTTGAAGCTGACTGAAGAAAGAAAAGAAAAGAAAAAGGGAATTTCTGAGACTGAAGTAAGA
>NC_051408.1:8309731-8309880 GCF_015228065.2 Penaeus monodon | reverse complement strand
GAGAAAAGAAAAAAGAAAAACATTTTTGTTTTGAGGAAAGAAAACATTCTTATGTCAGAAGACGAAGATATTCTTTGGAACAGACAGAGGGAATTCTTGGAGCTGTGGGCGACAGAAAGGACAAGACAACGTGGCCCCTCGACACGAAA
>NC_051408.1:8309481-8309585 GCF_015228065.2 Penaeus monodon | reverse complement strand
GTAGAGGCTATATTACTATGCCGTGATTTTGTGGACAAAATATGGCCTTGTAATACCTGTTCATTACATGATCATCTTCAAAGGTATATATACCTTTCATTTCG
>NC_051408.1:8308340-8309102 GCF_015228065.2 Penaeus monodon | reverse complement strand
CACCCGATCCTCTAGATCTATATCATTAATCCTCACAACTTCAATCTTCTTCCTCATATTATATCAAACAAGCAGAAAGCAATCTCATCGGTAAAATTATTGACCTAAATATTTCACATCACAGATATTCTAATTGTTAATAAGCTTTATGATCTGTGGTGATCGGGGAATATCAATGATCATAAGGCGTAATGAAATGAATAATGCTTATGGAATAATGTTAGATGCGGCAGTTAGTTTTTTTTTTTTTTCGTTGATTTGTGTGCCTGAGTTTTCTGTCTATATTCATCATCCAACAGATAAAAGAAACATATATACCGAAAAACTAAATCAAAGTGAAAATCTTGCGTTTTGGAAAAAAAATGCATCATCGAGATTCGAATTGATTATTTCAATTAACTTACCTAGTTTCCTTCTTAGAATGTAGCTTATTGGAAGTTTCCTATCCCGGTGAATATTTTGGTGTCTGACTTATCTCACTTATTTTACAAATTTCAGTCTGTTGCATACGGTGTCATTTCGAATTATCTATGGTTACGGCATAAGGTCAGTCGTGGTAATGAGAATGTCCTTTGGCTTTGATTCATTGCATTACATAATTTCATCTTTTCACTCCATACCAGCATCTTATGCAAACATCCCTCTCCCTACTGTTATAAAACGTGTATGTAAGTTTCTCTTAGGCACACCCCCAGTCAGTCTTGTAATTATATACAGTAAGTACTTCTTACTATGTACTCCTCAGTCAATCTCTAACTTACG
>NC_051408.1:8307995-8308205 GCF_015228065.2 Penaeus monodon | reverse complement strand
GATTCCTCTACATCTGTACGTTTTTATGTACACCTCTTCCTATCATTCTCTTTATATAAACACCTCCTTTATATACTCCGACATACATATTTACGCTTTCATGTACATCACCTGTCATTCTCAGAAATACATGCATGTGTTTCTTATCTACTTCCTCTCTTCTGTAACACGATATGGGAAGGCCTTTTCCAACGTGTGGGAGAATGTATA
>NC_051408.1:8307511-8307623 GCF_015228065.2 Penaeus monodon | reverse complement strand
CACCCTATTACATGTAGAATTAGAGAGAGAAAGAGATGAAGTTGAGAAAAAAAAATATTTACGTTGTCTGTTTACGTCCAAGATTCCTCTTCGATTTTGATAATGGCATACC
>NC_051408.1:8306825-8306968 GCF_015228065.2 Penaeus monodon | reverse complement strand
TGACTCATCTCATTTCTCACTAAACCTTAAAACTAAAGACCGATTAGAGGAACTTTGTGAATCGTTATGAGCACCATTAAGTCTGGCCTCATTCCTCTGGCCTTTGAAAGTAGTATACGTGTTTGGGTCAGTAATCTCATTTT
>NC_051408.1:8306155-8306245 GCF_015228065.2 Penaeus monodon | reverse complement strand
CAATTTCATCTAGTGCTTCATATCTTCTCATACAATAAATTTCATACCAGCTTGACTCTCCTTCACAAGGGGATGGTTCCTTATTCAACA
>NC_051408.1:8305297-8306066 GCF_015228065.2 Penaeus monodon | reverse complement strand
CTACGTCACATATAAGAATCTAGACTCCCTGTTCAAGATAAGGGAATCTCCCTTGTCTCACCGAACGGCTATTTAGATAGTTAATGCTTCTCACTGTCCAATTAATCGTAATTACCTAGTTATTACTCTTCTATTTGGGGATAATTGGGGTGGATGACTATAAGGGAGGGGCGAAAATAGGGTCTATGGGAGGTATGTCTGACTCTAAATTGGGTAGAGTGCTTATTAAGGACCATTTTTAGGGTCTGCATGGACCGCTAGTGACAAATCGAGCGAAAAAGTGCTACAAAATTGCGCAAAATTACTTAATTTATCGTTGTGATCTTTTGACAACGCCTTATAAGTATCATCTCCTAAATATGTATAAGCTGATCAATATTCTTGAGGATGTATGCTTAAAAGAAAGTGTAATTATGATATGGAAGGTCTATGGCCATGAATAACCATGAATACTTGCATCTAAATACGAAAAAACAACTCCCATCATTTACATACATCTGTGTCTGCGTTATATAGAACAACATTAATATATACATTCGCATAACACCAATCAGGACCTGGAGATGGTAACGGGCTTGTAGGAAAGTAAATTACGTCTCGTGGAATTATAACTTTTAATCGACTGCCGAACCTCGGGGTTGTGAAATGTGAAGATGGAAGACCGTAGGGTTTTCTAAGTCGATTACAAACCTTACGATGATCTTGTTCCAAGTATATAATGGAGTCAGTAAGGTGTGCATCACTATTATGCTATGTAAGAAAAGAACAT
>NC_051408.1:8304420-8305227 GCF_015228065.2 Penaeus monodon | reverse complement strand
AGCATATGATCACTAAAAAGCAAAATGAATTAAGTTATAACGTAAGAACTTGCAAAGTGTTATGCTACCTAGCACCTCAAAGAATTTTCTTCAAACATTAAACATCACGTCAGTAGTTTCTACATCTCTTTCCATCCGACGTAATTTCTTTTTTAGTTTTTTATCTAACTCAATTACTTTCATTTATAACTACTTCTCATTATCGTTTTGTTTTTTTAATTTCTATAATATATAAATACACACACTTATAACTGATTATCTATCATAATAAACATTATATCTCATTCCTTTTATAAGACCAAGCTTCCAGAAACCGTGTCTTCGAAGGCCAAAGACAAGGATATGATACTCGAAGCTGACAAAGATTAGCAAGTATAATTACGTTTTGCAAATAGATAAATGGATAAAAAAGAATGAAAACAAATAACTTAGAAGGTATGATAAATTGGTAGAATACGTTTATCCTCTTTCGCCAGAATTCCATTTTAAAAAATCAGATATCTCAAGAAAGGTCATTCTCTTCATTCATTCATCTTTGTTGGTTTTGTTACAAAGAAAAAACAAATGAAACAAATGTCTAATTGTACAGTGATTCCCAACTTTCCACATCACGCGAAACACCTGGACTTGTATCTGTTGTCAGTGTTGGTGTTTTCCTTGCCCATTTCATTTTGATAAATTCTCTCCAAGAAGCTGGTTTATTTACAGATTTACAGATTCTTGAAAGAGTTTATTTTTCTGTGCATTTATTTCATGATTTCTCACAGGGCCCCTCGCGAATAGATTAAAATGCAAGTAATATTCAAT
>NC_051408.1:8303743-8304123 GCF_015228065.2 Penaeus monodon | reverse complement strand
AGGTGATTTCTAACAAATGGAACAAATAAAAACGATATAAAGTCCAATGAATGAAAAAGAAAAGCGACACCTAACACGCGAAAAAAGCAGACACATTCATAGAAAAACGAAAAAAAACAAGTCGTAGAACAGCCGACCTCCAAAGCACAGGTACTCACCGCCGATGAACTTGGGAGGCTTGACGTAGAAGGGCGCAGACTCCAAGAAAATTGACGGTCGCTTTCTGCTCCCCGGAGTTGCCTCCTTCATCCCACGTCAGGACCTGCCTGCTGGGGGAGAAAGGAGGAAGGGCGTGAGACAGGCGGTTATAGGCAGAGGAAAGGATGTACCGGTGTTCCGCGTTTTATGGATTGACATATTTACATGTAAGCGTGTACACC
>NC_051408.1:8303083-8303607 GCF_015228065.2 Penaeus monodon | reverse complement strand
CTTGGTGTTTGTACACATACAGATATGCGCGAATATATACCGTATATATTGACAAATGAAGAGGGAGTGAGAGGTTGAGAGAAGAGGGATGAGTAGTAGCTTAAGTTACCCCGTCCAAGTTCATTTTCTCTGATTCCTCATTTTCTGCTTTCAAAGAAAACGTAAATAAAATAGGGTGATCTATACTACCGAGAGAAAAAAAATAATGATTATCTTTTCCCCTTTTTTCGTTAGTAGTTTCTGTTATATTTTCTCCTTCAATTACCTCTGCATATAAAGTAATACCCATTATTTACCGTTATAATCTTTCTCGTTATCATTCGAAAATAGAATATACATTTCTCCGAAACCCAAGAAAAATGTCCTTATATATATTGGATTCTCAATTCCAGTCTTACGTTGATGATCTTCCCGGAAAACGTGAATTTTTTGTTCACTTCACGACCTTCCGGAAAATAAATATGGCATTATCAGAATTCCATTTACATGAGATTCTGTACAACGTACTATGAGGCTAACAGTAC
>NC_051408.1:8302114-8302333 GCF_015228065.2 Penaeus monodon | reverse complement strand
AACGGTATACATACTATCACCCTAATTCCCACTCTCGAGGATTCTCTCCTTCGTTCCTCCTCCATGCACCCTGACCCGGAAGTGATGACTCACGTTGCATGACGGCGGCGAGGTACTTCGAGCTTCATGGGACCAGGAGGATAATCCGCCATTTCCACGTGTTATCTTTATTTATGGAAAGGTGACAGGTCTTTGTATGGGTTTTCCTGATTTTCATTT
>NC_051408.1:8301671-8301764 GCF_015228065.2 Penaeus monodon | reverse complement strand
ACCACGCTGACTTCTCAAAAAAAAAAAAAAAATACAACACACGTTAAAGAACATGTGCCTAAAAAAAAAATTCTCTCTCTCTATCATTTTTTT
>NC_051408.1:8301361-8301626 GCF_015228065.2 Penaeus monodon | reverse complement strand
TGAGACAGATATAAAAGATTGCCAGCTAAGACCTTGGAACGACAGTTTGATAACATGATGGGGTGACGAATAAGCTGCCAGTGCGGAAAGGGTTAGTGGCTGCAGTGTTTGTGAAAAGGGGGGTTAGGAAATTCCAGGGATCGATCTCTCAACACGCGCATTATGCTGTGAATGTGTGTAGGAACGCAGTTATGTTCACCTTTTTAAAAGAAAAAGAAGAAGAAAAAAAAAGTTATGTTTTTTTTATATGTAATACTTGTTCCAC
>NC_051408.1:8300733-8300952 GCF_015228065.2 Penaeus monodon | reverse complement strand
GTTCCCCCAGCATTACACACTACAGGGACGGTCGTTGTATCACCTGGTGGTCGCGACTTTTCCTCACCGTAACGTAAAATAAAGCCAATTAACATACCTGAGTCGACGACAGGTAATTAGGCACGGGGAAATCCACCACGAAAATGAGGAGTTTTGGGTTGAATATTTTTCCCAAGTTTATTTTGCTCTACTGCCCACACATTAGTGGGATTTGGGTAT
>NC_051408.1:8300238-8300357 GCF_015228065.2 Penaeus monodon | reverse complement strand
AAAATCAAGATCTTCAGAATGTTTTAAAATTGTGAGTATGAAAAGTACTTAATTTCTTTTCATAATGCCACTGCGTGTGAGCGAAAATAATCACGAATCCAGTATTTGAGAAAATCGTA
>NC_051408.1:8299895-8300185 GCF_015228065.2 Penaeus monodon | reverse complement strand
AGTGCAATCATTTCAACAATTTACCTATGTATCACTTGTTATTAGAATATTATTATCTTAGAGTTCATTAAAAAAAAAAAAAAATGTGTAATCAAATATATATTTCTGGTGTCACTTATTTTTCTATATCTTAGTATTATTTCACTTTTTCTTTAAGGAAGTGTCAAATATATTTTCTTAATTTATACAAGTAGCATGTGGTTTCCCCTTGAAATTACTTGAATTTATGGCTTTGTGTTATTTTCTTTGTTTTCCCCTCTCTTATCACAGTTCGTATCCGTTTTGTTTTT
>NC_051408.1:8299490-8299759 GCF_015228065.2 Penaeus monodon | reverse complement strand
CTCCGCACTTCCTTCCTTCCCTCAAATGAAAGCTTTACATCTTCATTTAGTAAACCTGGCGTTCAGAATACACATAAACGTCAAGACTAGTTAGTCTCCGAGAAGATATTACGATAGTTACCCATCCACGGTGAAGCACAGAAAACGGGATTTCGGCAATTAATTCTCGGACACAATTTTTAAGCTAATTACCTTGTCATGAGCTAAATGTTCGCATGGCACGGAGTTTCCTGGGAGGTTTAATGTTAGGTGCATTGTGATAACTTTTA
>NC_051408.1:8298850-8299239 GCF_015228065.2 Penaeus monodon | reverse complement strand
CATACTAACAAACAGACATTTAGACAGATAGCTAAACAAATCTTCGGATATATATACGTAGCCATGCAAATATAACTAGACAGATATATGAATATACGTATGCATGCAACGCAAATTTAAATTCATACATTTTCGTAATCAATCAAGGCAGCTATAAATTAAGTCACACGTGTTTGAATTGAAACCTGTATGTGTATTTTTTTAACTGACATTTTGTGCTTCAAATCCGTCTCTTCGTTTATTTTATTTACATATTGCTATGTTGCATGACCCCAAGATTATTCAGTTCTTGAAAAAATGCAAAATTTAGAAACAGAGAGATATTGAACGAAAACGATTTTCTCTTATTTTCGTCCTCTGCTATGTGATACAATGCATAGGGTGTGTGT
>NC_051408.1:8298041-8298471 GCF_015228065.2 Penaeus monodon | reverse complement strand
GACTGCCCTTGACATCTGATGAAGAACAAGCCATTCTTTTCTCTTCTCTCATATTTAGAATCTGCTCAGCACATATTTCTCGTTTAAGTATATCATTACCGGAGCCAATTTCAAACCACTCCAAAAGAAAGTCCAAAAATTGACCTTTTTATGAAACAATTCGTGACAAGAACACATACGTGATTTTTTTTCTCTCTCTCTCTTTTTTTTGGAATTCCACACACCAAATTATGCAAATATGGATTATTTGACTGTTGTTAGACTGCCTAGAACAATTTCCCACAAGATTATGGCGTTGTTATTGCAGCTCTAATTCACTGAGATATAACAAGTGGTCTAAGTATATAATTAACAAAGGGACGCAATGGGAAAATCTGCAACTCCACAGCCTATCACGAATAAACCGTCTTTACAAATAACACATTATTTG
>NC_051408.1:8297897-8297993 GCF_015228065.2 Penaeus monodon | reverse complement strand
GGATTAGAAAAGAAGTAAGGAATGCATAATAAATGGTGACATTAGGAAGGTCAAGGCTGAACACAAGTAAACAGAGGTATAAACAGGAAAGAATTA
>NC_051408.1:8295480-8295921 GCF_015228065.2 Penaeus monodon | reverse complement strand
AGCCTACTTGACATGCCCTCCGCACCCTTCGCCCTACGGTCAGGAGAGCCGAAAAAGGAGCTTTGGGCTCAGGCGATTCATTTTAAAAATATAGACTGACCTGCAGACATAAACCCCTCGAAATGCTACTCCCAAACGGCTGATGGTTTCCGGATGATAAAGAGAAAATATTTCTTTCAAATAAACAAAATAAATCCTGACATAACAAGAATATACGATAATCATCTTCAGTGGGACTTAATGTAGTTCCTCAGCACATATGTCTTATAGAAGAGAGCCGTTTAGACCGTCGTATGTGTACGTTCGAGGAAAGTACTTCTACCTTCTCTATCGGTGAAGGTTTATTGCTGTTGTGTTTTGGTATTCTGTCCACCAGCACTGAAACTTAGGGTCTGCGGAACACCAGATAAACATTGTCAATAACATAGGTGACTTCTACCT
>NC_051408.1:8294981-8295404 GCF_015228065.2 Penaeus monodon | reverse complement strand
AGTGCCAATAATAGTCTTGTTTACCATTCTCTAAAGCTACACTGAGGGATAAATTTATCACATTTCTGGTTGTCACGGAAACCTGTTTTTGCGTCCATGCCTTTTGAAATATGGTTCCCAGCACTGTTCTTAAACAGGTACATAACGAGCAGTCTCCTCTACTTCCAAGTTTTACCGGTCAGTGTTGTTAATATATAAACCCTTCAATTTTGACTCTTGTATCCGAAACCTACGAATAAAGAGAACGTGTTTTAGATACAGGGTTTGAAACTCGAGGTTCATACATTGAATCTTGGGAGAGACAGAGACCATACTTCTAAGATTCATAGATTTATAAGGCCAACTATATCATCTAAAACAGACGCTGAAGACCTCTCAGTATCTATTAAATCAATGGGAGACTTTTTCTATTTACATATATTT
>NC_051408.1:8294632-8294855 GCF_015228065.2 Penaeus monodon | reverse complement strand
AAAAAACGTTGATGATGGAGATTGGAAAAGAAGAAAAAGAAGACGAGGTTTTGAAGTGAAATACAAAACCCATTGAACGAGCTGTTGGGTCGAGCGCCGTGTTATGCCTCACATCTCTAAGAGCGAGAATCCTGGGTGAAAAGGACTATAAAACGACTTTTGTAACAAGTTGAGAGGAAAACAAGACGACCAAGAATATTTAATTGAGGTCACCGATGAAAGA
>NC_051408.1:8293947-8294145 GCF_015228065.2 Penaeus monodon | reverse complement strand
CAAAAAAACATCAATTTTCTTATAACCCCCATTCACAAAAATACGCTATACGGATGATAGCGCTCTTCCGGGTACGCAATTATGAATCATAATCGTTCTTATCAAGTCGTCCGAATGCAGACAAAAATCAAGGGAATCGAACAATCCCTATTCTTGGTATTGGAAAGGGGGAGAGGAAATAAAATGAATACGGGAAGT
>NC_051408.1:8293477-8293557 GCF_015228065.2 Penaeus monodon | reverse complement strand
CAAGATTGGGTACCTTTTCTTAATGTTGACAGTGTTGCCAATAATCGCGAGGCATCAGGGAAAACATTTTCTAAAGAGAC
>NC_051408.1:8293265-8293455 GCF_015228065.2 Penaeus monodon | reverse complement strand
ACAATTCTGTCCTATTGTTTTCCTATTTACAGTTTTATTTTCATCTCTTTAAAAGCTTGTTCCTGAAAAAAAAAGTTTGAGAAAAAATAAACAGTTCCTAAAATGTTGTGATATAATATGTATTACGAAGAGTTATTTGAGTAATCTAAAAGATATTTTAAATTATGTAAATTAAAGTAACGTAGGAGAT
>NC_051408.1:8292538-8292804 GCF_015228065.2 Penaeus monodon | reverse complement strand
TATCTAACTACTAATTTTTCTCATGTGTCCATTGAAACAACGAACCCTACGTTTTAATTTGCATATCACTGCGGGCAAAACTCCGTCACGTGAATAGTAAAAAGAGTGATTTCCGTATGGCAACACTCCAACAGCGTCGCATGTAAAGATGAATAAATAAATAAAATAAATAAAATGAATCTCTCTTAATCTGATAAATAAATAAATGAATCGCTTGTTGATTTATTAAAATAATAATCTTCTTATCTAAAAAATTGAGTATATGT
>NC_051408.1:8292401-8292507 GCF_015228065.2 Penaeus monodon | reverse complement strand
AAAACAAATAAAAGCATTCGGTATGATTTGACTCTTAAATCATAAGAAAATAGATATATAAAGAAAAAATAAATAAATTGCCATGCAAAATAGTTGGTTCTTATAG
>NC_051408.1:8292138-8292363 GCF_015228065.2 Penaeus monodon | reverse complement strand
AAACAATACACTAGATTTATTAAGGACAGCTCTTAACAATCGCATGATACAGTTAACCATCCATAAAAGGGATTTGCTTTTTTTTCCATGCATGACTTCGTGACGCCATGCAACTATGTTGTGAGAGTCTACAGGCTGTCAGGCTGTACATAAGACACATGCAAGTACAGAAAAAAAAAAAAATTCTGACGTGAAGATGTAATGTTTTTTTTTCACCCAAACTCA
>NC_051408.1:8289858-8290016 GCF_015228065.2 Penaeus monodon | reverse complement strand
GACCACATTCATGCACCAACATCTTTACGCCTGAGCAAACCAAAGAGCAATCCCTTTGACACATACCCCGTGCGTGTGTTTACGTGTGAGTTCTCATAGAAGCTTATAAAACCTTATGCGTGTTATGTACCCTTTCACCTCTTGTTTCCCAGCCGCCG
>NC_051408.1:8289196-8289482 GCF_015228065.2 Penaeus monodon | reverse complement strand
TCTCCTCCTTTCTGGTTTAATTCTTTATCTTACATCGTTCCTTTTCTTAATTATTCTCACCGCCTGCACTCAAGTGTCAGGTGTCACTTCTGAAAAGGGGGTGTGTCATTTCTTTTCTTTTTCTCTGTGACGAAGATCTACCGGGCAGCTAATCAATGGAGGGTCGGAAGCATGAGTATATAATAGTTAATTTTCTTTAGAGATACATTTTTGATTCAGAGTTTTGAAGTATTCAGGACCTAAACCTTTCAGCGCATCGCTTTCTAATGTAATACTAAGAAAGGAG
>NC_051408.1:8288285-8288400 GCF_015228065.2 Penaeus monodon | reverse complement strand
GGCCCTCTGCCAACACGCCTGCCAACCTCCTGTCACTACTCGGCGTAATAACTACTTGAATGACGAGCAAGGGCTGCCAACCACACGCACGAGGTGTCTGCATTTTAGAAGAAAA
>NC_051408.1:8287808-8288011 GCF_015228065.2 Penaeus monodon | reverse complement strand
AGCGAGATGATAAAGAGGCAACAAAAGAAATTATAAAGTATAAAAAAGACAAGTGACAGACATAGGCCTACAAGAAAAGTCAAGAGTAGAAAAAGACAATTTTCTACCCTTCAAAAACACCAAATACAAACGACAGAAAAATAGAAACAATAAGATTTACTTTTTTTTCAAAACGGGAAGTCATGACAATCACGCACTTTGCA
>NC_051408.1:8286678-8287754 GCF_015228065.2 Penaeus monodon | reverse complement strand
GTATCCTTCTCTTCATACTGTGTTTACGTATGCAATTTCTTCGAATTTTCTCTGGTTGGAAAAATAGAAAATATATTGGATTTTTCAATGGCAATATTTTCGATTTCATGAACATTTGCGTCGTATACTTAAAATGCTATCCAACAGAGATTTAGCGTTATATTGACCGCAACTTCCGTGCAAGAAAAATGGGCAGAATTCATGATTTTCACTATCATTTATCTTCGTTTCCTTCCGTTTTATCTATTTCTGTTTTTATATCTCGCCATTTTTATAGTACCAAATATTTTTATCTTTTGATTTAATAAGTAAAAATCATGGGGCGATACCTTCGATGTTAAATGATTCTGTTTTTCGTTTCTCTGCAGGATTTGGACATTATGTTTGTAAGGAGGGAATGCGCACGTGTTAATGACATGAAAAGTTTCTGCATTAAGATTATGCACAATGATTAAAATGAACTCCTAAAAACACCCAATATCAAAAACAAAACTTCTAAAAGCCACACATCACAGAACAGGCGAGGTCGTTTACCGCAACAAAAATCCAAAGCGCGAAATCCAACGGCACGAGTTCGAAGCTTCACCGCGCTGTTCCCGAAGCACCGAGACCCCGTAGTTGGCGAAGGGGTTCTGGCGACTCTTGGCTGAACACTCACGTCCTCTTCCTCAGCAAACCCCCTTGGAGCTTTGCAACGAGCCACTTCTTAAAAGCACTTTCACGAAATTCCTTTTTTTTTTCTTTAAGGGGTTCGTGCGTGTTTCGAAGCGATGCGAGTGGCGCGGCTTCATTCCGTTGTGTTCAATTTGCGGATGCCGTTGCGTGTTATTTACATCTCTAAAATCGATGTTTTGCCGTGATAAACAATGGTTGGGGTTATTATTTGCTTCTATACTTATTTTTTTCTTTGTTCGTTTGTCATTTGCTTACATTCATTCCTAATAACTTTTCGAGGGGAGGCGAGAAAATAACGCTAAAAATTAAGAAAAGTCGCATATTAAATGTATTTCATAAAATTCGGATATTCTAAAAAAAAAAAAAAAATTAATATGAATGTAGAAAAACATATATCGTAC
>NC_051408.1:8286458-8286649 GCF_015228065.2 Penaeus monodon | reverse complement strand
GTGTATACTAGTGTGCGAGTTGAGGGGTTTCTGAAGTTTATGAGTTTTGCATATAACATTTTGCGCATTCCTTGTTGAATCGAGTCAGGTTTTGGGATATTTATAGCTTTGTATGAAGTCTTGTGGGGTTTAAACCCACTGTCTTTCACATTTGACCGTCATGTTTTTCTGTTTTGGAAAGTCGGTAATGT
>NC_051408.1:8282406-8282602 GCF_015228065.2 Penaeus monodon | reverse complement strand
AAAAATATAAAAAAATACCACAAATAAGGACTCTAAAAGAATCCTCCACAACTTTTCTTAGGAACTCCTTGCTGACGTCACCAAGAAGTGCGTGCGTCAGACCCCTGGCATTACTGTAATCCACGTGTATTGGTTAACACACAAAGCTGTCTGGTGGCATATGCTAAACCCGTTGGACCCATTTTCTGTGGAGGAC
>NC_051408.1:8281709-8281861 GCF_015228065.2 Penaeus monodon | reverse complement strand
CTTTTCATTCCTCTCCTCATCTTTTTGTCGTTATGAGCATTTATGTCCATGACTGAATAGTTTACCGAATGTTTTCATGTATTTGAAAGTAAAAACAGGATAGGTAGCCTATATTCCATTTCTGGAATTAAACCTACGATAAATATCACTGG
>NC_051408.1:8281421-8281679 GCF_015228065.2 Penaeus monodon | reverse complement strand
GGAACGTAAACAGTCATTCAGCTCCTCCAGAAACGAGATAAGAAATAAACAAAATTCTTTATTACCCGCGTATGATCTCTAACCCAGATACTATATAGGTCGGATCCGAAGCAGCAACTGTTTACAGAGCCACAAAATCACGTAATTACTCAGAGAAACCTCTTTTCTACGATAGACAATAATAAGACGGGGTAACGAGGTCGTATTATGAGTCATGGGTTCATGGGAGAGAATGTGAGGGGGGTAGGGGTGAGGGGG
>NC_051408.1:8280770-8280834 GCF_015228065.2 Penaeus monodon | reverse complement strand
CTCTGGGAACCCTAATGTTGGTGGTAAGTCCTCAAGGGTCAATGAAAGCCGTAATAATGAAAGC
>NC_051408.1:8280108-8280570 GCF_015228065.2 Penaeus monodon | reverse complement strand
TCTCAAGGGGTAATGAAAGTTATATTAATCAGATTATCACTTGTGGCTAACGTGTCATGACCTTACCTAATGTTTCACGCCCACAGGTTCTCACGCCCACAGGCACCCACGCCCGCGCTTGTTCTTGGATCCGATTAGGTATAACTCTTTAAAGTTTATGAGATATTTAGAATAATGAATTTGTAAACTTTTTAAATTTCTTTTTAAGAAAAAAAAGTCTTTTTTAGATTCTGGAATGAATAAAACCCCCAAAAAATATATATATAATTGTCTTTTGTTATTTTCGTGATTTTCTTGACATTTTCATATTATTTCTAATTCCATATTTCTTTTATTATTTAACGTCGCTTCGTATTTCTTCGCCACTCCTTGTCTCTAATTTCCTTTATTACTTTATGTGTTTTTTTTTTTTTTCGTTCTTCCCGTGTACGCGACGAGAGGAATATTAAGGAAACAATTATA
>NC_051408.1:8279229-8279542 GCF_015228065.2 Penaeus monodon | reverse complement strand
TTAACAGTATCATTGACGAAACATTGAAAGTTATGAGAAGAGGAGGACAACAATCCTATCATCTCTTTTATATATTCAGCTCATCTCTTTTCTCAATTCTAAACTCTTACATTAACTTCCACGTATTTGATGATTCCATATCTCTCATATAACGACGAGTCACGTGATCATTCGCACGGTAAATGCAGGTTAGCTTTGATCCATGACGACTATTTAGAGGTCGTAAAATCCACTGAATAATTCATTGACGGCAACCTTTTGTGAGAGAGGCCCGTTTTCTATGCAGAAGAGCGACTGTGTTTGCTGAAACTAA
>NC_051408.1:8278028-8278103 GCF_015228065.2 Penaeus monodon | reverse complement strand
TAAACGAGATTTTTCATGTATTAAACACCGAAAATAAGGAAAAAATATATTTATCTTATCTCTAAGAAAATGGGA
>NC_051408.1:8277191-8277374 GCF_015228065.2 Penaeus monodon | reverse complement strand
AGGAGGAAGTTGTCTTAGTCGGTTCCTAATGCCTTGTCGTGGATAAATACCTCCGTATGATAACAGTCATCAAGAGATATGCAACATTGCATAATTCTTGCAAAATGCACTTGTGGTCGTGGTTAGGTAGATAAAGAGAGGGGATGGGGGGGTTTGCAAGGGGGGGTAAGTGGTTAGGGTCTT
>NC_051408.1:8277087-8277159 GCF_015228065.2 Penaeus monodon | reverse complement strand
CTCCGTGACCCACATTCAACCAGGATTATTACCTACCACTTCTTACGGACCCTTTTATACCCCTCCTGCCAG
>NC_051408.1:8275756-8276695 GCF_015228065.2 Penaeus monodon | reverse complement strand
ACCCTTGATCTAAATACGGAACTCCCTTAATATTCTTAATGGCCAGCTACTCTATATATTACTGACCCTCCTTTGATGGACTGTCTGGCAAAACATTCTGCCGTCGAAAGTCTATGGGCGAAAACCCAATTTTCACATTATCGTGTTCCTGAGGTTGTTCGTTGTCGTGTTCGTTACGTCGTTCACATAAACTGTTGATTTTTTTGGGGGGGAACTTAATTTTGTTGAAGGTTTTGTTTGTTTGTTTATTCTATCAGAAATGTTAAAGGGAGAGAGTTGGGGAGGGTGAGAGAAAAAATAATAATAATAGTTTCTAATTCATTTGTTCGTGTGCCATCAGCTCACCTTGAAATTCTTCATTAATCAGACTGTCAGTAAAGTCCTCGTTAACAAGGTTGGTGATTACTGAATACAGAGCACAATACATTTTTATAACATTTTCATATATTATATATTAGGAATGATTTCACAATATCTTTTATTTGTATTCCAACTTTATGGCAAATATATAAATAACAAATTATAATACTGTTGATATTATATGCACTATTTCATCGATATTATATACACTATTTTATCATGAAGCTTGCCATAAAGGTGCTCTTTCTATATAAAATATGCGTATCGCTGATAATACCTGTTCTATAAAGATCTAAATAGTTTCATAACAAGAAAAGGATTTCGTGTCTCCCATATGTTAGATTAACAAGACTCCACAAAGCGGTTGTATAACAGTGTCTTATCTAACTTACGAGAGATCTGTTGACATGTTAGTAAATTCTGGTTATTTCAGATTCCACTGAGTTTATTTATACCAGTTTTACATCAGTTCAATTAAACTTTTACTTACTTATGTTGATAGGATGTGAAGTATAGCATCATACTTTTATTTTATTTTTTTTATTCATAGTCTCCTTTCATTTACTATAACATTATGAG
>NC_051408.1:8275633-8275724 GCF_015228065.2 Penaeus monodon | reverse complement strand
GCCTACTCTGACACTGTGATAATAGTTTAATTTGGAAACTGATATGGGTTATATCTTCACACACACTTGATAATTAACATACTGATAATGG
>NC_051408.1:8275333-8275555 GCF_015228065.2 Penaeus monodon | reverse complement strand
CACCCACCTGCCTTTACATTTTCCTCCAGTCATTATCAACAAACCCGTGACCAAAATAAAAATGAGAAAATCGACTATACTCCTATTTTTTTCTAACAGTAATAACCTAATTCCACATAACAATATAGCTTTTATTCCTCAGAGAGTCACATATGGCAATGCATTGTAGTCTGGAATGGGAGGGGACTGGTATTATTTCACGCTTATTATTAGTACAATACT
>NC_051408.1:8274729-8274930 GCF_015228065.2 Penaeus monodon | reverse complement strand
ATAACAAAGACTTACTAGTTATGAACAATTATGGGTTCTATCCATAGGTGTTTCTGTATGATAATTAGGCATGATAATGAATAATAATTATAGGTAACTATAATTAATGATTATGGATAGATAACATAGATACTTATGGAATGTTTTGTCTTCCAAAAAAAAATGGAATTTCAAAAAATAGTTAGTAAAATCTCCTTTTTT
>NC_051408.1:8274071-8274614 GCF_015228065.2 Penaeus monodon | reverse complement strand
CATGCCGAAACTTCATAAATGATATCATTGGGAAATTATCTTTACAACGAAATATTTGTGCCGGAAAGTTTATATGCCATGAAACGAAACACGAAAAATAACTGTGTGCGTTTCCCCCATCTATAAAACTACAAGAAAATGTTTCTTTAATAGTCTCGTTCACAAAAGATATTTCTCCGTCTCAGAGAAAGTTGTTATCTTAGCTTACTTAAGTTTACTTATATTTACTTATATATATTTGTTTACGCTCTTAACATAAGATATATCTATAAGTAGACTAAACTGGCAATATTCTTCATCCCTACTTAATGACTCCGTGATTGCTTATTAATTACCAAAACTTAATAAAACACAGAGATTACATTGTTCAGTTCAATTTACATATAGTATATTCCTTCAGGTTGGTGATATTACGAAACCCATAATTGGTGTTTCTAGGTTCAACATTTTCCTCCCAATCTATAAGATTTGCATGATTTTCCGCATGACCTTATTGATTGAGACGAATCATATTCAGAATATATAGCAGTATGATGGAACATC
>NC_051408.1:8272743-8272849 GCF_015228065.2 Penaeus monodon | reverse complement strand
AAAATTATGTTGATAATATTATTTCTAAGAAAGAAAATATGCAAATAAAACTCTACCACACCAACGTTGTCCACACACACAAGACGGAGATTCCCTCAACTGACAC
>NC_051408.1:8272558-8272699 GCF_015228065.2 Penaeus monodon | reverse complement strand
GTAGACAACTGAGTGAGTAGATATGCAAATGAGGGAGGAATCGAGGACAATGCCTAGCTGTTGCACCCTTGAGGGCCATTGTTGGGGAGCCACTTATGGCCATGGTACAAAGGAAAAGAAAATATAGGAGGTCATTTGTTT
>NC_051408.1:8271268-8271354 GCF_015228065.2 Penaeus monodon | reverse complement strand
TACGACGCGAGGAACCCGGAAATCCATTAGCTCAAGATTCCGAGAGTCTTATGGCATGTGGAAGCATCGATCCCTACTGGGGTAAA
>NC_051408.1:8270566-8271219 GCF_015228065.2 Penaeus monodon | reverse complement strand
ATAAAGTTTGTCTGGTGTGAATTACAGTACATATGTTTTAGCTTTTTTATATATATTAAGACATAAAGTAACTTAATCAGCGTATAAACATGAGTATGATTTTATATACAAACAGAACTATCCTGCGGAGTCACTTACCTCATTCAAATAACGCGGGTGTCAGCTGGGCGACGTAGAAACAATGGAAGATCGAGATGCGCACTGCCGGTGGGGTTTGCTCTAGATGCATGTTACTCTACGCCAGTTTTACGTTCATTTCACACCTTCTCTTTGGGATTTCTTGAGGTCACTGGGCACAGTATCGGTCTGATCAAGCATTTTATTATGCAGCTTTTTTTTTTCTATACTTATTGTCCTTGGTTACGGAGAAATCAAAGGTCGTTCTTATACACAAAATTTCGTGTGTTTTTTTTTTTTGCTCAGTTTTTCTGTTTATCACAAATAATATTAACGTACATATTTTTTATATCTATACACTTTTATCCCACTTATTTGTGCTAGGTTCATCCTTAATTGAAATATATTTTTTTCTGAATTTTATTGTATTTAATGGTACAAATGTAAGTGTACTCAACAGACATGTTTAGCAAATGTATTTATCAGATATTATTAATATCAATGTGCTCTTATGCTAGTGCTAAAGGTGCCTCTTA
>NC_051408.1:8270100-8270196 GCF_015228065.2 Penaeus monodon | reverse complement strand
TCCCGGATTAGCGTGTTCCGGATTCCCAATTCCCAAGAGATTCCCGATTCCTGAATGGGATTTCGTGCCTCGTCGCCTGCTGTGGTCTCGTTGTGT
>NC_051408.1:8269560-8269789 GCF_015228065.2 Penaeus monodon | reverse complement strand
GAGTAATAAAACTATTTTTATCATGTGTAAATTAAGTTCGGACACCTACGACAGAACGAAGTACCTGGAAGTACCGTAGCAATTTTTCCCATGTTAATTCCCTTTCATTTCACCTCTACGGCGCACGTCTCGATTATTAATCTTCCGAAGACACGCTATTCGGTGCCGATGGTGTGTGCTCCCTTGAAGAAAGAGTGTGTGATAGAAGGAAAGGTCTTTGAACTCTTCC
>NC_051408.1:8268951-8269304 GCF_015228065.2 Penaeus monodon | reverse complement strand
GCATGCGCGCTCAGTTACATGTTTATTAAAGATAATTTCATGAGAAACGTACGAGTGTATCACTTCCAACAAAGTTTAATTCATGCACGCTCTGGAGTGACCGTGTAATAGGATTTTGTTATTAAGCTTATCCTCTCCAACCAAACATAAAAAAGCAGTTAATTTTTTATAGCTGTCTCGTGCAACAAGTTTGTTTTTCCTTTTTTTTTCTTGTCACAGTTGCATGCAGTCTGATCATCACTGCCGTACCCGGAATCTCGAAAGAAACGGGAAGACGTATGACGGAATCTTCTTTGTCTATCAGTCGATCTATTGAACTGAATTTCTCTTCACCATTCGCTCACTTTCTGTCT
>NC_051408.1:8268605-8268682 GCF_015228065.2 Penaeus monodon | reverse complement strand
CGAAGTAGTCAAAAAAAGGTTTTTAATTAATTTTCCACGAATAGAAAACCAATGCACTCCTTTGTTCTTCTCGACAC
>NC_051408.1:8267705-8267807 GCF_015228065.2 Penaeus monodon | reverse complement strand
GGGCAAGAATGACTAATTCAGAATCGATATTCTAGACGTGATGTCAGTTATTAGTGTCAAATCATCATCTAGGTGAGAGAAAAAATAATTGCCCCCATGACG
>NC_051408.1:8267439-8267592 GCF_015228065.2 Penaeus monodon | reverse complement strand
AAGAAACAGAAAGGATATAAGAATTCGATAAAGATTGAATGTATGTATTTTCTTTTGAGTGAACGAACACTGAAAACAATTTGTCATTTCCTTTCGTGATTTCGTCGCTGTGTAATAAAAGTTGGAGTATTGCCATGGCGTTGTTGTGATTAT
>NC_051408.1:8265564-8265741 GCF_015228065.2 Penaeus monodon | reverse complement strand
TAACACCGTTTTCACTCGCTCGTAATCAACAACGGACACAGCGCCGTCGGGACTAACGATAGCCTTAAAAACCACAATAATCGAATATATTTAGAGATTTCTGTCGATCCCGCGAGAATGGAAAAAGAAAGTCGTTGTGGTCGTAAAAAATCTTATAATTTCATTGTTTTTTTTCTT
>NC_051408.1:8264963-8265512 GCF_015228065.2 Penaeus monodon | reverse complement strand
GGAATAAAGGGAAGGAAAGCAAGAAGGGAAAATGAAAGAAACCGGGAAAGGGGAAAGGAAAGAGGGAAAAAGGGAAAGGAAGAGAGAGAAAGAGAGTAAAAATGATGGAGGGAAAATGATGAAAGAAAGAGAGGTGAGTGGAAGAGTCTAAAAATGGAAGGAGGAAGAAGGGAAGAGAAGAGAGGAGAGGGAAGGGACTAAAAATGAAAAGAGGAAGAAGGGGAAGAGAAGACGGGATAGAGGAAGAGAGCAAAAATGGTGGATGGAAAATGGTGAAAGAAAGATAGAAGGAAAGAGAAGGAGGAAAGAGGAAGAGGGGGAAAGGAAGAGAGGAAAATGCATAAAGAGTGGGCTGAGGGCGATGAAAGAATATGATAGAAGGGAAAGTAGAGGAAAAGGAAGAAGGAAAGAGGAGAATAGAAGGAGAGGAAGGGGGAAGAGAGGAGATGGATGATGTAAGGAAAGTATTATGAAGAGTTAAATATACGAATAAAGGTGAGGGACGGAGGTGATAGGAAAGGAAAAAATATCAACAAAGTTGCCAAAGTT
>NC_051408.1:8264704-8264877 GCF_015228065.2 Penaeus monodon | reverse complement strand
TTTCTTGTTGTTAAATCCTGAAATTGAATCACTGTATAGAGATCTTCGGGAAACTTAGCTTTAACATAACTATTACATATGTCATTATCATATCTATAATATTGATGATATTCCTATGGTAATGTTAATAATGGCGATACTGTTATATCCACTGAAAGTAAAAAACAATGAGA
>NC_051408.1:8264380-8264665 GCF_015228065.2 Penaeus monodon | reverse complement strand
GAAAAAAAGTACCGACAAACATTGTTTTTGCGAAAAATATGTTAACAAAAATGTGTATAAACAAATTATGCATAATTACATCAATAAAAACATTAATTGCAATCTAATCTTACGTTCAATAAAGAAAATAAATAGATAAAATAAAACGCAGAACAAAAGTGTATTCCGGCATCTGCTGGCCGCGCCTGGGGAATCTAATCCCACAAAAATGTAATCCTGTCTTGTTTTTGTTTATCGTTGCAGTAGAGATAACACGTTTATCTTCCTTCTCTCAGTCCGTAATAA
>NC_051408.1:8264164-8264322 GCF_015228065.2 Penaeus monodon | reverse complement strand
CCTTCATTTTGAAAAAAAAAAAAAGTTATTATTAGGTGAGGGAGATCCGCGCTTTTGCGAAAAAGGTAAACAAACACAATTTGCTTGAATATAAACGTCATAATAACTAACACTGTTTGGAATTGCAAATAACGGCAGAAAGGATAAGTGAGACTTCC
>NC_051408.1:8263834-8264007 GCF_015228065.2 Penaeus monodon | reverse complement strand
ACGTTATGGTTTTATACTCTCGATTTTTTTCCCTAACTGGCAACACATTCCTGTCCATCTGCATGATCTGCTCGAGAGGCGTTTTTATGGTCGCAATAAAGGTGTACCTGACCCTTATGGCTTTACGTGCCTCTCATTCGTTTTCATGTAGGCTCGTGAAAGGGAATATCCTG
>NC_051408.1:8263703-8263804 GCF_015228065.2 Penaeus monodon | reverse complement strand
TGTGTGGGATTTCAAGGTCAATATTCAGGTGATTTATGGTGACGGGTGTGTCGACGATACGGCTGTGAGACTGCTGTAACTATTGGAGGATCTTTATCAAC
>NC_051408.1:8261974-8262135 GCF_015228065.2 Penaeus monodon | reverse complement strand
TCACAAAGCATAAAAATCATCTTTCGTGCACCTTGCAGTTCTGTCTCAAAAAAAAAAAATGCACATCAAAGGCAAACCACAGGCAGCGTCCCCAAAACCTCGAATCAAAAATATATATATAAAAAAAAAAAGAGGGTCGGCCGAGGCAACGAGCACATCTG
>NC_051408.1:8260423-8260597 GCF_015228065.2 Penaeus monodon | reverse complement strand
ACGGCTTTTGCGATACACAAAAAATTAGTATCCCATCTTGTTTTCTTTCGTCCACTTATTTTCCTCTCTCTTCTCTCCCTTTTAAGATAAATTTCCGAAGATTTGAGACTGTTATCTCACTCTTCATATATCTAGTCGTGCTTGTCTACTATTGCTTTAAAAACCCGGGTCTTG
>NC_051408.1:8259530-8260087 GCF_015228065.2 Penaeus monodon | reverse complement strand
GAAAAAAATACATAAATAAACAAACATACAGCAGGGGGTACGGTGTGTGTTAGTGAGCGCGGGTGTGGGTAGTGGGCGAATGTTTGTATACTACCCTTGATATAAGACCAGGAGCCAGACAACGAACTAAAATCATTACGTTTTTTTTCACAAAATGCCAAGCAAGAAAATAAAACTCCAAAGAAGTTGATAAAATTTTACCATCCCGGGGAAAAATGACCCGGGAATTTTTGTTCATTTTCCCGTTTTTTTTTTTTTTTTGTTCCACACAAAACCCCCTAAACACCAAAACACCCCCTTATAAATTCACCCCCGAAAAAAAACAAACCAAAAATTGATAAAAAGATAACACCGTCCCTTTTTTAATTCAAAAAATTCAACACATTTTTAAGCGAGATTTTAGAATAAAGAGCAAAAAATTACGGCTACAAAGGGTCACTTCGGTCTTAAACCCCGGCACGTCCTGGGACTCGGGTACGGTCCCCCTGGTCCTCCGAGGGGCCACATGAAATCCCCGCCGATACGTGCGACCGCGGGACGTGTGCCACCGGGCCCCC
>NC_051408.1:8257827-8257989 GCF_015228065.2 Penaeus monodon | reverse complement strand
TTTCACGCAATTTCCTTTCTCACTACCTTTCCATATCAACCTTTTTATCTAAACTTACTCGACTATTTCAACTTACAATACATTTACTTCGGTGATATAAATCCCAGAATGATAAAGAAAGTCGGCGAAATAAAGAATAGTTAAATGTAACGAGAAATTATT
>NC_051408.1:8257631-8257805 GCF_015228065.2 Penaeus monodon | reverse complement strand
CGAAATATTCTCTCTATGACGTCACTCGCTTCTCTATAACGTGGCCACAATTCACAGAACGAACGCATTATTTTTTTCATAGAACGACAATAACGTATGTTATTATAGGAATTTGTCACCAATTCCCTTTTCTTGACATATTTATCTGTGAAATTATTCATCGGTTTTTTTTTT
>NC_051408.1:8255875-8256025 GCF_015228065.2 Penaeus monodon | reverse complement strand
AGTGTGCCAAGGTCAAAGAGAGCATTTAAGAAGCTCAAACACAGCATGTATGGATACCGTATAACGAAATGCACTGTCTGTTCCTCTGCGATGCATTTGGTAAGAGATTATTTTTAACTTGGTTCCCTGTGGCGTGGGCAATGAAGCTAG
>NC_051408.1:8255030-8255351 GCF_015228065.2 Penaeus monodon | reverse complement strand
TAATATCGTTAATAACACGGAGAATGGGCGAACACAGCAAGGGGTAGATCTAAAAAGGTAGGTCACATGCATGCCAAGGTAGATTTGGTAGATAAACCTGTAGGGGAGATCGGTCAGAAAAGGCTTTTTTATATGCTGTATGATTGCCTGTCTGCACGGAATGAATGATTGAATGAGCGAATGGAGGAATGGGGAAAGGGTGAATGATGGAGGGATGAGGTGAATGGGAATGGGGTGAATGGAGTGAATGGAGATGAATGGAGTGAAAGGGGAATGAGGGTGAATGGAGAATGGGTGGAAGAGGATGAATGAGTGAATGAG
>NC_051408.1:8254734-8254810 GCF_015228065.2 Penaeus monodon | reverse complement strand
TTTATCTGTGAATATTTTCCTCTTCTTGTAGAGATAATTCGTGTAAGAAAATTATGATCGATGTGTTGCTTCCCGA
>NC_051408.1:8254364-8254672 GCF_015228065.2 Penaeus monodon | reverse complement strand
GGGTCAAATATAATATTGTGAATTAAGTCAAAAATAACATACTTCCTACATAATATATTTTATCGAAGAAACAGACTTCATATGATCTGTTTAAATCTCTGGCTTCGAAATACAGTGAAATATATTTTTTTTTAATACTTTATTCAGAGATAAAACGATATTTATTATTTTTCGAATCAAATAGTGATTAGCAATATCAAGATAGATAGTCAGATAGATGTGAAATTAATATGTGAGTGTCTATGTCAGTGTGTTTGTATGGATATGAATTTTATGAATATATCGTATTGATTTGCATAATTGTTTCG
>NC_051408.1:8253746-8253869 GCF_015228065.2 Penaeus monodon | reverse complement strand
AAACCAACTCATACCGTTCCTAGCATTATGGGATCCTGGAGAATGTTCTCAGAAAAATATTACGTGTCTAATAAATGATCTCTCTCTTCAGTTTTCCCCGTGACTTCTGGGTATATCGATCTT
>NC_051408.1:8253072-8253227 GCF_015228065.2 Penaeus monodon | reverse complement strand
GGAAATCACTAGAAGAACAAAATTTATGATAAATACGAGATTAACAAAGACAAGTTAATACAAAATAAAGCTTAATGTTCTTTTAACCTTATATAAAACAAAAACTACTCTTTAAACACAAAATGCAAAATGAAATTGTTCTTTAAAATGTTTTA
>NC_051408.1:8251773-8251944 GCF_015228065.2 Penaeus monodon | reverse complement strand
AAAGAAGGTAGAGGGCTTTGATAACTCATTCACGTTCTGAATTCGTGGAAAACTCAGCGTTACTCAGCATATTCAGGTAAGAAATGACTCATCGGCAACCCTCCAGTGCACACACGCAACCATAAAAAATATTCATGCTGTGATGGTCGCTTCCTTGATCTTGACCATATA
>NC_051408.1:8250146-8250546 GCF_015228065.2 Penaeus monodon | reverse complement strand
CTATTAGAAGAACTACTTTACGATAATAAAGTAGACATTTGCTGGTAAAGAAGCTATTTAAACGAATATTAATAAAAACCTTTTTTGTCTATTGGCTTACGCGTATTGATCTGAAGGTTCCCCTGGTTGTTAATTTGCAATGAAAAATCTCTCTAAAATGACTTGGCAAAATGTTTACGTCGTTGAGGTTATTCATTTTCAAAACAATATAAATGAATAATGTCTCTATAATTATAAAAAATATTTTAGGCCTATCCAAAGAATAGAGATTTTTCATTACTGTTAGAATAATTTCTAAAATATCAAAATTTATGCTTATCAAGAAATGTAGAAATAACTGTGTAATTTTTATTGTTTCAGAGTTATTTTAAAAAGGAGTGCGCGCAAAGGGAATATTCAA
>NC_051408.1:8249628-8249717 GCF_015228065.2 Penaeus monodon | reverse complement strand
GACATCGACCAAGTCTCCTATACCTTCGTGTAATTAAAGGGGACTTGAATATAGCGCTCCTCATGTGATTAAAGTGACGAGAATGAGGA
>NC_051408.1:8246786-8247965 GCF_015228065.2 Penaeus monodon | reverse complement strand
AGCCCAAAATAAATGTTCCATGCGATTTCCCCCCCCAACAGCAACATGCCACACCTCAGCGGCTTCCTGGAGTACCTGGACTGGGTGTACCGTCTCATTCGGCGACACACACCCAGGTTTACGTACGTTCGCCTGAAGCACTGCCATTTCCTGACGTGGATCCTAACGGCGATGGTCAGCATGCCGCTTCACCTGAGGATGTGGACGACGGAACGTCACAAAGATGGCCAGCAATTTCACAGCACATATCTGAATCTCTCTGGAAACTTGCCCAACGAATTCTACCACGTGTCCGACCCCGTCGTCTGGAGGATTGTCAGGCACGAAATTACTACGTTCTTCTCAGGCAAGAACCCCGCTCTCGACGGCAAGTTCCCCGGAATGACTTGGCTGCAACTGCACCCGGTGAGGGGAGGCGATGGCCATGAGGAACCAAGTCACGGTGAAGGCAATTTCACGTTGACTCACAAGCGTTTTACACTGCGCGAGTGTCTGGACTTGGTTGATCGCCTGGAAGAGAGTTCGTATGAGAAGAACCATACCCGGGTTATATTCCTCACTAAAATGAAAGTATTTCCGCAAGTCAAACTCATCGTCTCCCGCCGCAACCTAACCCACTGGAACAAAGGAGACCGTCCTCCGTTTTGGCTGCTGTCGCATTCTGTTGAATTTGTTGATTTCGTTTATGGGAAAGTTGTGACCATACTTGTATACACTTCGCTAGTCCTCCATTGCTTTTGCTGCGTCTTTGAATTTGTGTCGACAGACAGACAAGGTCTCAGAAGATTCATCAATATTAATAACATCTTAAATATTTTGATCTACCTCCATCTTTCTGAGATGACCAGAATCTACCACGATTTCACTACATTCCATACAACTGCATTTACCAAAAAGGATATGTCGTTGCAGTTAATCTCCGGAAAACGAGTGGCAGATACTGCCGACATAATTTCTGACACGAATTTCCATCTTTGGAAGAAGTACGTTGAGCCACTGCGTGAAGAAAATGATCATGAGTTGCTAAATAATACTGTGAGCATATCTGACGAAGTCGTCACTTTAGGAGTTAATATTAAGGGAGAAAATGAGGAAAATGATACGCTCCACAAAGTAGACTCACACGGCCATGACGACGTACTGGACTATGATTATTATGACTATGAAAGTTTCGAAGAC
>NC_051408.1:8246360-8246750 GCF_015228065.2 Penaeus monodon | reverse complement strand
GGAGATTCAGAGTATGACGAAAGCCATGATCATGACCTGCATGAAACTACTGAGGTACACAAAAAGTCAGGAACCATTTCGCATAACACAAATATTACGAGTATTCGACAAACTGAGGAGCTACTTCATATCTTCAAAGATTTTAAGCGCGAGGCACGTTTCGTGTTGGTGCTTTGTGTAAGTAAAATTTCGTATGAGATTATATACCGATCTTGGATTATTAAGGGAATGTATGTCACGGGTTTCTTTATAGTCATAGCCGTCGCTTTTTTCTCTCATCAGCTTGGTGTTAATGGTGACATGACTTTCTGGCAATCGGTTCACAACGCGTTCGGGCAAATTTCTCAAGTCTTGCCAGGCGTTGGCACTCCCTTTGCTTGGATTATAGGG
>NC_051408.1:8245809-8246314 GCF_015228065.2 Penaeus monodon | reverse complement strand
TGGCCTGTGACCCTACGAATTATCAAGATTAGTGCTGAACAGATGTAACAGTCTATAACATTTTGGGTGATTTTGTAATATTTACAAGTATGGAACCTCCATTTTGTATTTGAAAGGATATGGTTCGATAGCTATAGGAATATGATGCTTACTGAAAGAAATATATATTCATGAAAAATGACACAAGCAGATTGTTTAATCTAAAAATAGTTAAGGGTCATATTTTTCTCCTTTTTAGCTTCCATTTACATTTTCTTTCCTTTCAACAGTTAGTAGTAAATTGTAGTGTGTTTGTTTGTTTTTGTTTTTTTCGTCTTTTTTAGCTGTTTACATTCCCAGTGTTGTATCTTTATGTATATTTGAAGGATTTGCAAGAGGTAAAATTAAGTGAAATGAAAGTAAAAACAGCAAAGGTAAATCATTCAGCTTTTTTATGTATCCACTTCTTATGGAATGTGTAAAGATATCAATTATCTTCAAATACAACGCCATATTATATGTACTA
>NC_051408.1:8245432-8245764 GCF_015228065.2 Penaeus monodon | reverse complement strand
GGAACTGACTCTTTGCAATGGGGTTATAACCAGTCATTTTGCCGATATTTTTAAAGAATATATGTGCTATAGAAACAATCGCATCATAAGTTTTACTTTTCTACAACCGCACCTTGACAAAATACACATGCACATGCACACCCTAAGAAGAATAACAGTAGGCAATTGTTTCCGGTTTTGTGTGTCTCTGTGTAGAGAGGAATGCAGAGGAATATCTGCTTTTTTATATCTACTCATTGTAAAAATCAATAAAATAATTCGCCAAGACAGTTGTTTCTTTAAGCAGCCCACTTCTTTAAAATCTGACCACGCCCCTGTGTGATCTACAAACA
>NC_051408.1:8244151-8244300 GCF_015228065.2 Penaeus monodon | reverse complement strand
GGTGGATTTCTGCATGTTGGCAGGGATCAAATTCGAGCTTCTGAATACATACCATTCACTTTTATCCCACGGTAGGCTTAAAACTTCATTCCTAATCTCCTCTCATTCCCAGAAGCATCACTGACCGCCTGCAAAAGGTCAGTGATGAA
>NC_051408.1:8243563-8244093 GCF_015228065.2 Penaeus monodon | reverse complement strand
ATCTATATCCTATCCATTTTAGCCTCTTGCCTCGCGTCTTAGTAGAGTAAGCGACGTCAACAAGGCGGCGTGTTAATACGGCGCCGGGGGACACTTGGTTAATGTATATGTATGAAGGACTTTGAGGTAAGAGACGATACTGTTAACAGTCAGTACGAGCTCGTGCTAATCTTAAAAGTGAAAACTTATGAACTCGACTTTTGAACTAGATCCAGGCGATCTGCCTGATAAAAACAAAGATATGAAAAACGATCACCAGAAAAACAGCAGACGAAGAGATAGTGACAGCGAAGATTACCCATACTCCAAACAAGCCCGCAACGAAGAAACCGGCAGACAGAACACGGAACCACAACTTCACGCATCAGAAACGCAAGTAACAGAACAAAACCATGTAGTACTTATTCATATGATCAATTCAGAAACCACTTCAAACTTCAACAACCCAATAAAACTAACGGATGCCTTAAATAGATCCATTTTTCAAAAATATATCATAGAAAACTCCTTAAGAATTTTAGGAGATGGAA
>NC_051408.1:8242018-8243177 GCF_015228065.2 Penaeus monodon | reverse complement strand
AATGCCTCATGTATGGCAGGTTTTTTCCTGTAAAATAGAGCAGATCAGAAATTGCAACCGCTAGCCTGTTTGCTTAAAAACCTTCTTTTTTTCCTTTGGGAAACCCCCCACTTGTGCATGCCCCCCCCCAAAGCCCAAGAAAAAAAAAACCAACATCCCCCCCAAAAAACCAAGAAGAAAAAGTTCTTCCCAAACTAAATCCCAAAACCAAAAAAAACAAAAAACTTTCACAAAAATTTTTAAATAACCATAGCGAGTACATAACTAAACCAAAAAAACTAAAAAACCACAAAAACAAAAAAACCCAAAAAAAAAAACCAAAAATTCCCTTTGCCCTTCCCAAACACACAAACACCCCCCCAGAAAACCCCAAGAAAACCCCCAAAAAAAAGACCTAACCAACCCTAGAAAATTTCCCAAATTGAAAAAACAGAGAAAAAACCCCCTGTCAAAAGAAAAAACTTAAAAAAAAAATTCCCCAAAAACATGGCCTTTCCAACACCATTTAAAAGTAACCAACCCGGAAAAAACAAAGGGGCTGAAAAAACCATCATGGTAATTAGAAAAAAATAGTCAAATTTAAATAAAAAGCCACAATTTAAATTTTGAAAAATTTTTCCATAAAACAAAAAAAACATAAGCACTCCAAAATAAAAAAAATTTTGAATACATAAATGAATAAAATTTAGGGAACCCGGCCCCATCTAAAAAAAAATTTGAAATAGGTTATTTGTAACAAAGAAACCAAAAGTTTTTCCTTCGCGAGACTTTAAACAAAAAACGTACTTTAAAAATAAGAGACTAAAAAATTAAAAGAAAAGTAGAACAGAAAAAAGAGGGGGAGGTTCTATCGCAAAAAAAAAACATATGGATGGAAAAAAAAACTTAATGAAAAAAAAAAATAAGATAAAACAATAGCATAAAAATTTTCTACAAGAAAAAATGCTAAATATCCCTTTTTAATTTACAATCCTGAACCATATAAAAAACAAGAATAAAATATTATACAGGCAGTTACAAAACCCAAAAAATAATAGGGGGATTTCAAATCCCCCAAAACCCCTATGGAATTCAACAAAATATAAAACAGCAAACAAACGGGAAAAAACCCTGTACAATTTTATAACCCCAAAAAAATTTGATGCTTTTTACCCCCCCT
>NC_051408.1:8241287-8241691 GCF_015228065.2 Penaeus monodon | reverse complement strand
TTGGTGAATGAAAAAAAGTGAGAAGCTATAAAAAAAAAAAATAAACATTTAATAAATGGGAAAAAAAACCAAATTTAACAGAATAGAATACAAAAAGCTACAAAAACAAAACAAAAAAAAAATTTTCGAAACGGAAAAAAAAAAGTTTTGGGAACTTTTTGTGCATCATTAGATTTACAACATCCAAAATTTGGAATTCATAAAAAAAATAGCAGGGGAAAAAAAAAACACAGTTACCCACAATTGATAAAAAGACCCCTCAGGACTAGACCAAAAACTCAATTTGCTAAAAAAAGAAATTCCAAAAAAAAATAACAAAAAAGCAAAATTTGATAAAAAAATCAAAATAAAAAAAATTTTAAAAGAACAGACGAAAACAGAAGGAAAAAAGCCAAAACTCCGTA
>NC_051408.1:8240845-8241185 GCF_015228065.2 Penaeus monodon | reverse complement strand
AGTAAAACTTTTTTAAAACTAGGCAAAAAGGGGGGAAAATCCAAAAGTACAAAAAAAAACATTAGTAAAAACCAATATTAAAACCAGGCAAAAACCCACAGAGATAAAAAATATGATTCTCGTAAAATCTTGCATGGAAAAATTTTTTTGAAAGTATGATAAAAAACAGATTAAACTGGGGTTGGAAACAAACAATAAACAAAAGAAACCTAAAGCTTTAGACCTAATATTCAAAACCCTGATGCTTTCAATATAGATTCCAGATAAATAAAAATTACCAAAAAAAAATAGCAATCATAGCTCCCAATTTTGAAAAAGCATTCGACAATGTCAACCATGA
>NC_051408.1:8240411-8240488 GCF_015228065.2 Penaeus monodon | reverse complement strand
AAAAAATAAGAGAAATCCAGTGATAAAAATAATAACAAAAAACTCAAAACACAAAAACCATACATCCTAGGGCTGAA
>NC_051408.1:8240165-8240310 GCF_015228065.2 Penaeus monodon | reverse complement strand
GGGGGCAAATAGAGAAACCCCTTATAAATTTTATAATATAATTAAACCTAAAAAGATATGGTATCACAATTTTGGAAACAGCCCAAAAAAAAAAGAAATGAAAAAAATTGAAATTTTTCAAAAAAAGCATTAAAATAGCCCAGGC
>NC_051408.1:8238893-8238976 GCF_015228065.2 Penaeus monodon | reverse complement strand
TACATATTAAGACACACCAAAATATTCCTGAGGAAAACAAAACTAACAGAGATAATATAAGAAAAGGGAAAGAAGAAAAATAG
>NC_051408.1:8238496-8238753 GCF_015228065.2 Penaeus monodon | reverse complement strand
TGTATATGTGTGTGTTGTACTGAGTGTTGCTAGGCTTTGCAAGTTTGAATTATTAGGAGAAAGTAGTGTTTTGGTGAAGAGTGAGTTTTATTTATATTTGGTGGAATGGTTTTATTAGGCGATTGTTAAGTTTAGTAAACGCTAGAGTGTATCTCTTGGGTGTGTGAATGCTTTACTAGGTGAAGTATCGGGAATTATCAGTTTTTGGATTAAAAGATATGTCAAGTTGATAATTCTGAGTCTAAGACCCAAACTAC
>NC_051408.1:8237661-8238420 GCF_015228065.2 Penaeus monodon | reverse complement strand
CCAATAAAGATTAATTGTTGATTTAAATTCATATACTAAGGAAACTATTTGGTATAGTGTTTGTTTCACACAGCTACAAGGTACTTACAAAACACACAATTAGTAGACCATAGTAGGCAGAATGGCTGATAACGTTTACATCAAATTATTACTTACTTACTTTTTTATTGAATATATAAGAGACATCAGCAGAGAACTTCTTTCTTGTAATCATATTGGCAGAATCATACCCAAATCCACTGAAAATTTTGCTGTGATATGATGAAAGGTCAAAAATTTTATTTCTCTTATATAGTAGTTTAATGTTAAGTAATTGCAGCAATATCCACCCTCCAATCTAGAACATGGACTGGTTCTTTATTTGGAGATGTATTGCCAGCATTCACAGGCTTTCTCTTGCCATAATATATATGATTGAGGTTTATTAGGCTTTAGTTGGAACAGAGATAGGAGTGGAGGCTGCATTCATGAGCATGAGACCAGTATATGGTTTTAATATATTAATACTTTACATGCTTATGTTATTGATTTCATATGGTTCAACTGATATTTATAACTAATTATACTTAAGCTGTTCATTTATAATATACTGGTATACGATCTTCTTTTTCTTCTTCTTATGTTTCTATTTCTTCTATTTGTATATCTACTTTTTCTACCTCTTCTATTTCTACTTTTTCACTTTCTTGTTTGATAAAGTAAGAATGGTTATGTTAAACTAGTTAGTCATAATATCTTTGGATGGGTGGTTAATTTAAA
>NC_051408.1:8237157-8237578 GCF_015228065.2 Penaeus monodon | reverse complement strand
AGTACTAGCAGCTTAATCATCTCAGATACAAAGACTGCAGAAAGGCACCATATACTAACATGTTTGAAAGGATGTTATATGAACAGAAGGCGATCAAATTTATCCACATGAAATTCTTATAGCATACATCAGGCATTATAATATTTACTTAATTTGCATTTTAAAACACTGATTTCAGGAAATTTTAAGTAGTCATGATGTGGCGTCATTGGTTCCGTCTGGCTAGAAGATGCGCAATTGCAGACCATCAGACATGTATACAAACATCTTTCTTGAGACCTATATCTACATCCAGTCACTGTTTAGCCCGGGGTGCTCAAAGGAAACCGTTTGATGGAGGTAAAGATGATTTCAGCCATTTAAATTCATATCATATGATTTACATTTGCAGCATATGTTCTTTTCTGTATGTATGTGTGTG
>NC_051408.1:8235678-8237064 GCF_015228065.2 Penaeus monodon | reverse complement strand
TACAAAAATCATTCTGAATTTGTTTGATGCTGGGGCAGGTACAGGAACCCTCACAGAGGATACTTATGGAAGGGAGTCTCCCAAGGAATTGCTGGACAATGCAACAACCTACAGTGAGCAAGAGCCACAGACCCAAGAGGATATATGGACAGAGGGACCCTATCCACACAAGAGCAACTTCAAGTATGTGATTATTAAGTAATAGGGTGTGTTGGGTACATTATTTTATGACTTTGCTGTGAAGTTGAATATTGTACATTTTGTATTGGACTGTTCTTGTTATATTTGATAATGTTTTATAATTATCTTCAATAATGGATTATTATTCTTAGAGCAAGAATATTATTTTGTATGATATATGTAAATTGTAATTCATGTGACCCTATATATTTCACTTGCAAATTTATTTATTTACATTTATTGCTCCTCTTTTCCTTCTGCAGACAGAGTCAAGCAAAGAATTCCAGAAGGCCAAAAGTTGACCCCCGTGGAACGTCAGTATTATTATTTCCAGGTCAAGGTACACAATATGTAGGTAAGTAATGTTTGACTCATCGTCTGTCATAGACTGCAGGCAAGCTATTTAATGTTTTATTTCTGTTTTGTATGTAGTGGAACACAGACTATAATCTGTATATCATCCAGATTTATTGTATCCTTCTTCTTTTTTTTCACAGGAATGGGTAAGGAGCTACTGAAATATCGTAATGTAAATGAGATGTATGAAATAGCCTCAGAGATCCTTGGCTATGACCTCCTTGAAGTTTGTCTTTCTGGCCCATTAAAGCAGCTTAGTAAAACCATTTATCAGCAGCCAGCCATCGTTGTGTCATCCTTAGCTGCAGTTGAAAAGTAAATATTCATCTAATTGTTGGCCTTGTCATTTACATTTCACTTAAGTAGTAGATTTCCCTATGATCTGAGATTAAGTAATAGATTTCCAAGTCATTAAGCATATATATTATGCATAGAATTTGTAACTAATATGTCATATATACTACTAGAATGACATTTGCTACTCTATACTATCATAAATCATAAATTCATAGTACTTACGATGGTTCCCTATCTTATCACACTGTATATTTCACAGACTACGGGAGGAGAACCCAGCTGCCCTAGAGTCTTGCATTGGTGCTGCAGGTTTTAGCGTCGGAGAAATCACTGCTCTGACTTTCGCTGGCACTTTTTCATTCGAGGATGGTATGTTGTATTTTGTAAACAGCAGAATGTAGTTGATTAAGAATAACAATATTGAAAAGAAAAAAAAATACTATTTTTTAATGAAAGTAGTAGTAATATGATTTTTAGAGTAATTTGTATTGTTCATATTATACTAGATGTTTTTATAAATCATGGCTAGTTGTTTGGTTCTGTTTAGTTTAC
>NC_051408.1:8235359-8235623 GCF_015228065.2 Penaeus monodon | reverse complement strand
TTTTTATAGCCATACGATTGGTGAAGGTACGGGCCGAAGCAATGCAATTAGCCTCAGAGATGGTTCCAAGTGGCATGATGACTGTTTTATATGGTCCTGACTCGCGGCTGGGATTCGCATGCTCAGTCGCCAAGGAATTTTGCCAAAGACAGGGATTAACAGAGGTGGACTGTCGCATTGCAAGCTACCTGTACCCACACTGTAAAGTGATTGCTGGAAATGAGGAAGTAAGTTTTTCTCTTTTGTAGATGTTATATGTGTGTG
>NC_051408.1:8234584-8234895 GCF_015228065.2 Penaeus monodon | reverse complement strand
ATTTGAAAATGGAGTTTGCAGGTTTTCAATATCAGAAAGGTAATTGTGATATATAAGTTGATTTTTTCTATCTTTTTTTTGCCTCGTTTCCAGGCTCTGTCTTTCATTGAGGAGAATAAAGCTGACTTCCGTCTGAAACGTCTGAAGCGATTGCCGGTTTCAGGGGCCTTCCACACAGATCTCATGTTGCCTGCCGTCGAAGCTCTCAAAAAGGTGAAGAAAATGGCTTTTTATATAAGCTGATTATATTGGCTTCTACTAATGATATTACAAAAGGGAAAGATATTTAATATCCCAACTTTGAACTATTA
>NC_051408.1:8233381-8234559 GCF_015228065.2 Penaeus monodon | reverse complement strand
ATGATAAGAATATTCTTTTGTGAATAACACATTAAATTTCCCTCCTCTCTCTACAGGTTTTGAACACAATAACCGTTCAAAATCCACTCATTCCAGTCCACTCCAACATCGATGGCAAGTATTACAAGAATGCGGAACAGGTCAAGAGGCAGCTTCCAAGACAGATCTGGAAGCCAGTTAAATGGGAACAGACGATGCACATTTTATATGAGAGAAACAAAGGGACTGCTTTTCCAATGACGTTTGAATGTGGACCTGGTAAATCCTTAAAGACTATTCTGAAAATGTGTAATGCCAAAGCCTTTGATTCTTGTTCTGCAGTAGAGGCATAAATTATTCAGAAATGATTGTGTATGTATATATTTTTTTTATAGAAAAAATATTAAAAGATTAAAAAAATAACTACATTCAGCAGTTACTGAAAGCAGAAACAAGTACCATGTACAGAGTTAGTTAATAAAATGTGTGAATTACTTAAATCTGTTTTTCCTACAATAGCAAGAAGGCTTTTATTCCATAAAGAGAGATATTTAAATGACTAAATTTCATTCATAATATTTTCTTCTTGAGCCACCTGAAAGTTTTATGTATCTAGCAAAAAAGATATAAATAAAGGTATGTATTGTAATTACTGACATGTGAATATGGAATTAATCTCCTGTAATTCAGAATGACATTAGAACCATGTGGCGCTGTTGTTGTTTTTTCAGCTAAAAGATGCGGTTTTCTCTGTCATGTTTCTCAGTTTCATGAGGAATATGGAAAAGGAGAGGAAAGTGCACCAGACACATCCTGCTTAGTTTCAATCCAAATAAAATGAGCCCAAATTCATTTTCACGAATAGGTTTGAGTAGTTTTTAAATTATTAGATGAATGTGCATGATATTTGCATTTGAAAGTATACATTACCTATAATAAATGTTTACTGTATTTCAATGAAAATACAATAGTATATAAGTTGGTATGGAGTAACAAGATATTCCTAAATTTATTTTTAATGGTAAACTACATAAGAAATGCAAAACCTCTTTTTCTCACCAAATTGAGGTAAGAAGTAGGTTGTAAATTTTGGCCTTTGAAGTGGAATTAAATACATTTTATTCTGAAAAACTAATTAAGGTGTGTCTCCTCTTTTTTTTTTATATCTTATATTCTGTATACTTCTCCAAAACTGTATG
>NC_051408.1:8232555-8233283 GCF_015228065.2 Penaeus monodon | reverse complement strand
AAAGGTGGAACAGATATATCTTAACCACTGTCTTTTTGAATGTAAAGAGACCAGTCCCCATGTTCACCAATCAAAAATTACAACCTGAACAAAATCGGAAAAAAGTGAAGGGTGTGGTCTCTTCCTGCCTTTGTTTATGGTTGTATTTTTTGACAGATAAAGATGAGGGCGTCGCATTTTATTTAGGAAGAGTGGTCTATACATGATTCTGCTTCTTCTCTTTGTTTAAATCTTGTAAGCTTACAGCTCTCCAACATTATGCATTTTTCATGTAAGAAAGCGGAGTGAGAAGGAAAAGTTTGACTTTTTGAAAATGAAAAGTGGTCATGTCTTTGTTATTTTTGTTACACTGATTTAGATGTACACAGATTTTCTTGTTCATTGTTCAGATTCTGAACATGAGAGAGAGCTATGCTAACACGTCTGTTGTAGTTCCCTATTCTTCAAAGCTGATTTCAATTTAAAAGAAGAGGACAGATAACGCCTATGTAGTTTTATTTTAAAAAAATAATAATAATCTAAATTCAAGCCAAGATATGTGTAATTCAAGATCATCAGCACCAATAATATGTTCTTGATCAAATTATTAAATACACTCTCAAAATTAAGAAAATATTGGATACACATCGGCTTTGGCTGTCCATCAGGCTAGACAGCAAAGAATTTATATATGGTAACTGTTAACCCCCTTGGATCCATGTGTTGTAACCATCAGGTCATTAAAAAAA
>NC_051408.1:8231562-8232214 GCF_015228065.2 Penaeus monodon | reverse complement strand
CCAGGGAATCCTCTCTCAAGTTTAGCCTAATGTCCAGACATTGTGCAACATATGAGGCACCTGGATCCTATGGGGTGAGGGTGAGAGCTTGACAAAGTTGTATTCTGCTCAAGGGAACCTGCAGTGGTTTGACAAATGCAAAACCTTAAGAAAGCATCTAAATCTGAACTTAAAAAAGAAAAGCCATAGGTCACTCAATACCATCAATACATTACAAATATATTTGAAATGCAACACAAGAACTTTGTAATGAACACATCAGTCCTTTGTCATAGTGTGCAATATATGAAACCTCTAGAAAATAATTACATTACTTAATATGACTTGATAATCATAGAGCATCTGCCATATGTTACAGTTCTTTCACTCTGTAACATACATGTCACACTAATCAGATTAATTCAGAGGTATCTTAAAGTAAAGATATTTCTATAATAAAATGATGAGCTGATCTCATTTCTGCTGAATATGTTTTTGGATTATTTCAAATTAATTAGGTAATCAAATAGATCTCAATACTTCTTTGCCAATAGAGAGTTCATAAAAAGTTCTCCTAAAAGTCAAATAGGTACAACAAATGTACAAACATTTGCCATTAACTTTCAGACAAAATTCAAATTTCATTTTTTATTTAGGTGAAGTATAATTAAAC
>NC_051408.1:8230307-8231538 GCF_015228065.2 Penaeus monodon | reverse complement strand
AAGAGGCAATGCTTACATAAAAAACATCAGCACCATACTACTTACATACAAAGTAAAGCTTCTTTTCTAAAGTAGTTCATGCTAAACTAATGATCATTATTAAATGATTTGGAGTCTGTATTCTGCAAATACAATATTCTGAAATTTTAATACAATTACACTTACTTATCTTAGTAGTAAATAATAATTTTCAAAATATTGAAATGTTCCTCTACAGTATACATAAACAATTTTATAATTATTTTTGTTGCCATTAACTCCCTATTGCTTAAAAAAATAGTGGCTGCCTCTAGAAACCATTATTTTACACAAAAATGTCATCCATTTTATAGTAGTACAATAATTTCAAAGATATCATTACAAAACCACTGTAAATAGTGACTGAGACAACCTGGTGAGAAACTGGTGTGCAAAAGTGGCATGTCTTGCATAAGGTTACTGAAAATGCCTCACACGTGAGGTAAGGTAAATTTTAGATCACAATTTTTTTGCCTCATCTATCTTTAAATTTTTGAAATCTATTTTTTTGACAACTAAATGTATGGGTATAAAAAAAACAATGAATGCAAAATGCAGGTAGTTTATGGTTAAATGTGATCAAACTCAAAGAAATTATTTTAGATTTCATGCATTATCAGCATCCATACAATATCATCACTATGCACCACAGTTTCTGTTCTTTGTTCTAAATTTAATCATTATATACTGTATATCTTCTGTTGAACAGGGAACTACCATGAAAGGAAAAATGTGAACAGATAAACATTTACTTGCTGAAACACTGTAAATATTATTAATTATATTTGATCACAGCCATCTATGATTACTTCCTTATTGGGATAATATGAAGGAAAAGTATGCATCTCTCCTTCAATGCACAAAACCTATTCCTTTTCCTAAGCCTAAAATCAGAAATGGTATGAAAGCCAAAGCAAAGACCACAAAATCAAGGAATTAAGAAACATACTTGAATCAAAACCAACAGTTCTTGATGACAAAGCTATGAATGGGAGTGAATATGGCAGATGAAGATTCAGCAGGGGAATTAAATTACAACACTGCCATTAATAAAGAGTTGACTTTGAGAATTTTTCAAACTATTTTCAAAACGTTGTCCAAAGCTAAATGCACGTATATAATATGTGATAAAGATGAAATACTGAAGAACATTTCACTCATACCTTTCTCACCTCAACACCTTATTTCTGCCATGACTGTCTTGATACAAACT
>NC_051408.1:8229537-8230064 GCF_015228065.2 Penaeus monodon | reverse complement strand
GGAGGGGTGTTGAATTCTTCCAAAGAGCAAGGTCTATTTACTAAATACTCCAACTAAAGTTTCCATTGAGTACTTGTGGTCCTCAAGGTCTCAAAAGATGAAATGTCAAGTTCACAGACTTCCCTTAGCAAAAATGCTCCCTTTTACCATTACCATACGTTTCACCTGAGACCTTTTTCTTTCATCATGTAAAAAGGTAAAAGAAAAAAAGAACAAAGAAATATAAAATGCTAGTGCAACTATGAGCACATGGACAGTGAGACAATTTCACATAGTCAAATCAATTAATTAAATTAAGTCACACACAAAAATGCACTATAAAATACAAACCAAAACACAACAAGGGCCGGACAAATAATTCCGAGAAGCTTCACTCGATTCATTAACCAACAGGTTAAACAGATAAAGAGATTTTTAAAGGAGAAGCATAGATGCATGGTATGCTTTGTGTACACTAGGTAATTAATCCTATGCCCTGTTAGCATGATTCCTACATGGTATACATGGCATCCTAGGAGGGGGGGGGG
>NC_051408.1:8229189-8229477 GCF_015228065.2 Penaeus monodon | reverse complement strand
TGAACACTTGTGTGGCAATGATATTACATAATTAAGTTCTCATCTGCCTCATCTAATAGTCTAAAAAATAATCATGTTACACAAATAAATCATGCACATAGCTGAATTAAGTTAAGATGTAAATTGAAAAAGAATTGTTTTTTTTTTTTAATCTTAAAGCATTATCACCAGCTAAAACTATCATCTGATTTATCTTACAAGATTATCTATCTAAATTATTATACTAGCTTACAACACCTAGCTTTAATCATTACTTAGATGAGAAAATAATTTCGAGTTGAAATACAA
>NC_051408.1:8228907-8229151 GCF_015228065.2 Penaeus monodon | reverse complement strand
AATTATAGAGAAAATACATTTCCTCTCACCAGTCTCTGCATAATGCAAATGTAGAAATACTTAATACCTAACACTGTTATCAAAATATCTTATCATATTCAGTTACTATAACATATACTACAAATATATCTAAATTTAGTTAGATAAACCAGAAGACAAATCATATTATTATTGCTTTACAATCATAAATTAAAGCCTAGGGATTAAATCAGTTCCAAGCAAAGACATATATAAAAGTCACCCC
>NC_051408.1:8228777-8228852 GCF_015228065.2 Penaeus monodon | reverse complement strand
TGAGAAAAACAAATATCCAAGAGCCATTGAACATTATCTGCCCAGCTTCCCTTATATGTGTTCTTACAAATACAT
>NC_051408.1:8228440-8228699 GCF_015228065.2 Penaeus monodon | reverse complement strand
CAATGCCTATAATTCATTTCTCAACAGAGAGATTACATTAAAAATAAATCATTAGAAAATAAGCCAGTCCTGAGGCAGTTAACACATAAATCTTTATTTTTCTATCTTGTATAACTATTTTCTCATATCTATGAAAAAGAAAACAAAAATTGAAAGGCACCATTTAACTATATCTTTATCAAAACACTACATTTTCTGGAGTTTTCCATCTCTGTTTATTACCTTACAGAGACATTGGAAAAAAATAATCTTCCCATTC
>NC_051408.1:8228100-8228407 GCF_015228065.2 Penaeus monodon | reverse complement strand
CACCTTAAATGACAAATTTCACATTTCAGTAAAAATCATATACCAAAAAACTGGCATTCTTAGTGTTCCTATATATTCTATATCTTGCCTGTCAACCTTCAAAAATGTTCTGTTGTCCCAAAGATGGCAAAGCTGGCTAATCCCTACCTCAAATTCAAAACTTAATAAACTTGCCATATACAATTTTGGAATATTTCAATTGAGTAGTAAAATCACGTCTCAGATTTTCTGTGCATGCGTGGAACAAGAAGAAAAACCTATTTTGAGATTACATTAACATAATAAAATTGTTATGAACCATAATGAC
>NC_051408.1:8227735-8228005 GCF_015228065.2 Penaeus monodon | reverse complement strand
TCCCAAAAGAGTAGTTCAATACGAGGGAAACATATTGCACGACAACAAAGAATTCGGTAAAAAAATAAAAATACTTATCACCATATGAAAGAAACTAAATGTACTTCACATGAAAAAGGTGCACCAAAAATGCATAAAAATGCATTTGTTTATCATTCTTTTCACAACTTCAAAGCTAACTTTTGTCTGAACATAAAGTTTAATTACTACATGAGACCTACAGTATGACAAATATTGATAGATCAGTGTGCTGGCAGTTTCATAATTTCA
>NC_051408.1:8226680-8227650 GCF_015228065.2 Penaeus monodon | reverse complement strand
TTTGACTCATCATGAGTGAAGTCTTTAAGTAACTGTGGGCAAGAAATAATCATCCATGCATACATTTTAGGAAATAATCATCCATGCATACATTTTAGGATATACATTACAATCCAAACAAAATATACACGTTTCTCTGGCACACATGATTTTCCAATATACACTCATTTTTTTGAGAAATGTATCATTTCTGCAAACAGAAATGATACATATCCTTGTCAACTGAAGTCTTGTCACAATTTGAAGACATGAGCTTGTCTTTATTCTCTAATGGAAACAAGAGGGAAACTTCTAACAGAGAATATAAAAGCACCATTTTTTAGAACTTAGGAACTGTTCCATCTACTACTCTACCAGCAGATAATATGGACATTATCATCCTTATTATTTTTGGTATATCATTATAATCAGTCAAAAAAAAAAATCCAATAAATAATTTTCATTTTTTGCTTACTGACACAAAGAACCTGAGTCTTGATTATAAACATTCTACACTCATGGTACAGAAGGTGCACAGACAAAGATACTGGGGATCATGGCACAGTGGTAGTGTCAGTCAGTATTAGCAGTTACATTATGTATACATACAAATAAAAAGAACATCACTCATTATGAGTATACTTCAAAAGGCTGTCCCCTACATAAAGAAGTGACAAGGACAGCACAGAGGGAAGCATGTCACTGATAGTGTATTTCATGGCTTTTGAATCACAGCGCACAACTACAAAGCACTCACACACCTCCCTCCTCTATTGGCAGGGCTCAGAGGTCATCATATAGCTCCTCATCACTGCTGGAAGTGTCCATTTCATCACTCTCCCCTTGCTGTACAACACGTTCGTTTTCTAATTTAACATCCTCAAAATTTATATTTCCACTACCCTTTAGGCATTCAACCTGCAGGAAAAATGATATATTTCAAAGAGGTATTAGAAAATGTAAATATATTATCACAACAAGTATGCAAAGA
>NC_051408.1:8226096-8226577 GCF_015228065.2 Penaeus monodon | reverse complement strand
TTAATATCCTATTACAATCATTGTCAAAGGAAACCTCTACAAGAAAAACTAAAATCTGTATGAAACACAAGACCTAGTAAAATTCACTAATACATATCTCTGTAATACCTCAAACGGTGGCTGAGGAACCATAAGGAAGTCCTCTTCATCGCTCTCCGACCAGTCATTCCACACATTTCTGACAGACTCGACGCGATCCAGTGACAGGAAGTCTCGCACTTTCTTCGCGAGGTGCTCTTGTTCGCTGTATGATTAGGAAAGTACACATTAACATTAATATTCTCTATCAACAATTGTACTGGGATGACATATCATATAAGCCATATCACCGTGATTTACTAGTTCTACCTATTAAACCTGTTCACCTTATTTTATTGTTTACTGGGTATAATTGGAGCTTCAACTAGACAGTCAATCTTAAGAAAATGAAAGCAATACCCATAGTACTGTTCTACTTTCGTACTATTTAATGAGCATATTC
>NC_051408.1:8224996-8225902 GCF_015228065.2 Penaeus monodon | reverse complement strand
CTTACCTTTTCCCACCTGCACTTGTTTCTGAAATTGGCATCGTTCCTCCAGCTCTTAAAACCATTGCAACTTGATAGCTATCTTTGTGCCTGTCCAAGAGAAAAATATGAAAACACAACATTATATACACAGCACTACATACCAAAACAAAAATATCCCACATTCAATATACCGAAGATTTCATTTACCTTGAAAACTCATCAACTAAGCAAGCCCTCAAGGTTTCCAACAACACTTAAACTTACCCGCCCTTCCCTTGCACGACTGTGACTGCAATGACCGAGCCTGTATCGAGGATGAGCGTGTTGTGATCAGCACAGCGGCTCGTTAGCCACTCAAACCAGTTGCGTCTCGTTATGGTCACTTGACCCTTCTTGATATCAAACACACAATCCTGTTGGAAATTTCTGAATCACGTGACTGAGCTCTATGTTTTATTATCTCTTATAAGTGTATTACTGGTAAATTAGTGTTTATAAAAATGTATATTGTGCAATTATACTAAGTTTAGTGTTATATCTGCATTTATAAAGAAACATATATCAGATATCAGTTACTTCTATATGAATTTTACATACTTCTATATGGGACTATAATTCTACAGTCGTTGGATAACCCTTAAAATTCCTTCATAAAGATCTTCATTTACAGATACCTTCATTAAAATCATTTTCAGCTAACATAAAATACAAATCCTCAAATTTCCCTTTTTATCCTTTAATTTCTATAACTAGCTATTTACATGCAGACAACATCCAACACAAAATAAAGACAACATGACCCCAATTTTTATAATGCTAAATCCCTCTTTTTCTATTAATTTACCTCCCAATCATCCAAGAATGTGAGGCCAAGAATGAGACATCCAGTGAGATAGGCGATCTTCATAAGAATATGGTCATCTGG
>NC_051408.1:8224581-8224965 GCF_015228065.2 Penaeus monodon | reverse complement strand
TCAAATTGGTATATAACATATTGGTGAATTTATGTATGTGGTCAAACACAACATTAATGATAATTGATACCTATCCTTTGCTTTCATAAAAAATATTCCTATGATCAAACTCCTATGATCAAACATTCACAGTTTATTGTTAACGTGATGGGCAATGAAAAATTATACATATATTTTTACTTTCTAAAATAACAGAAAGGTAAGTCACAAAGCCTTTGTAGATTTATTATCTCATTCACTCTGAATAAAATCATGCTTTGCATAAGATTCTTTATATGAAGCATTCTTCAAAGGCTCACCTATTTATAAACTATGCCAAAGTATAAAAAAAAATGGCTGATGTAAAATGTGTAAATTTCCGTGAAGTACCATAAAGTTGTCCCC
>NC_051408.1:8224202-8224504 GCF_015228065.2 Penaeus monodon | reverse complement strand
CACTGTTCATCTATATTCATACACATAAGGGGACAGTTTATGGTCCAAGTTTTTCAGTTGTAATATAACATCAAAATTGTAAAGTAGATTGATACTTCAGTGACAATAATATGGAGAACAATAATAATCATATATGAGTGATACTTTCTGGCCTATTCAACAGTCACCCTATAACACTTATGTTTTATGCTATATTTTTCATGTATGGAGTATCATTTTGTGTGTTGAAAGGTTGTCATACAAACCATATTTCAATTGCACAATGGCTATAAGAATTGAATTTCCTAATGAGTTTCTCTGGA
>NC_051408.1:8223742-8224169 GCF_015228065.2 Penaeus monodon | reverse complement strand
GCTATCTATGAGCATGTTTCACTCTAACCTATTGCTATCAGGAATACAGAGGTAGGTTGTATACATTTTAAACCACATCAAAAGGTAATGCTGTGATAAAATGGTGTAGGATCTGTTAGAACAAACATACATTCAATAAATGAGTGAAAATCCTGTAATAAACATTTGCTATAATACCCATTACTCAGCAAAGGAAATGTATTTGGGACTTATAGTTCCTCGGTCAGTTCTTCTATGTATGTACGCCATTGATGCAATTCTGTTCACACTGTTCCCATAAATATTCAATATCATCAGAAATTATTGACATAAAATAAATTTATATTATCAATTAACTTATCCTACTATCCATGAATAATTTACCTTTCATACTTTATTGTTTTCCAAAATATCCATCAATCTACAATCTATGTATTTACCCAAGAAC
>NC_051408.1:8222726-8223704 GCF_015228065.2 Penaeus monodon | reverse complement strand
TGAAAGGTACAATTACCTGGGCTATAGTATGATGCACCAATTCCAATGGACATCACACCTGGAAATAAAAATCATAAAAATTAATCTGTCACTTAGTGAGTTCATCCTTTTCTCTTTGGTGTATCTATGAAGATTTTTCCTTTCTTGGCCTTAAAAAAAATTGTAAATAGGAATACACACTATACATATTATAAAGAAAATTTCTTCATAGCTGTTTGGCTTTGAAAAGTCTATATGTATTTCACCTTCTGGAATATTTTAAGTATATTTGAACCCATTGACCCCAGGTTGTATGTATGTCATACACATTGAGAATGGCCGTCACACAGGAGACACATATGTCGTACCATTATTATCTCGGTCCAATCACTATCCAATCTACCATATGGACTTTGCATTGTGCCGTTTGGATATCTTCGAAAGAATGTGGGCTAAAATAAAGCACTAAGGCCTCATATTATCTCACATGTTTATATCATATTTACAAAACAAGGACTTTTTTGATGCCTGTTGCCTGCATATGCTATCATGTTTAGAGATGCCTTGGATTTTAGGCCTTTCGGAGTTCTAGCCAGCTTGGGTTGATATACAGGGAGAGAATGCTACAAACACTGGAGATTTTGAACACAGACCAAATGACATATAACCTCAATAAGATAAAAGCAGTAAGTTGCAATGCTTCAACTCTGACCTCTCATCAGATGATATTTCATTCTTTCCTGCAGCATGATGAGTCCAGTTGGACTTGAAATGTTGCAATTATTTTTTTCTTACTATAACTGTTTCATTTCAAATATTGCTAAATTTATCAGACTATGATATCACAGCTAACACACCTTTCTTTCATAATCATGTGTAATTATCGAAGTACAGTAGTCCAATAGAGTATCAGTGTCCAGCAACCTATAACTAGGCTACTTTAATCAGAACTAAACTTCATTACTTAAAAAAATTACATTTTCAATTCTTTGCGTCGGG
>NC_051408.1:8222161-8222588 GCF_015228065.2 Penaeus monodon | reverse complement strand
CATAATTGAATCACTTTAATAGCAGTGGAAAAAAATAACTTTTCACAGCAGAGTTGTTGCATCTCATTTAATTATAGAAACCTGAAGGAAAAAATTTGCAAAATAAATAAGAGCTGAAAAGAAAAAGGAAAATTAGGAAGGTCTACCAGAAGCAAACCAAACCCCCAACTCGAGAAAAAACTGTCACGCCATAGACACACTTGGTATAAATGCATTTGGGGAATATTTTTAAATCTGACTTGATGAAAAAAAAATATCGGCCTTATCATTTTCAAAATGATATGGCCAAATGTCTTGAACATGATAAGATAAAAAATAAAGGAAAAATAATAAGCAAGCTTCCAAAGACTTGCAAGTTTCTAAAGATCTACTTTAGTAAGACCTTGGTATATTAATCAGATAATTAAAGACATCAGAATAGAAATAT
>NC_051408.1:8220448-8222128 GCF_015228065.2 Penaeus monodon | reverse complement strand
TAGGTATACTTCTAGCTAGGACTGGCTGGTTCAAATAGTGATTGTGGTAGTTACTTCAAATACTTGCCTGCAATGGATAACAAGAATACTGGTTCCAATGGATAATTTTCACCCTCTGCTACTCATATATGTAGGAATCATGCCACAGAAACATCCCCCCATGGCTCAATCTTGGGCCCAATAGATCATGAAGAACATGGGGAGAGCATGAAGGTTACCAGGGAAATTGAGTATTAAAATATGAAGGAAAAAAGCAGTACAACATATATATACAATGTCACAATTCTATCTAATGAAGGGGGCTGCACCCACTACAACCCTAGACAGGGAGTCTACTGCCACCTAATTTCCTCCTTGGAATGGCAGGATGGAGTGCAGGACTGATTAAAGGGAAGCAAGTGTTTAGAAAAATTACACCAAAATAATAATGAGGTAGGCAGTGACTTCCACACACAAACCTATAACATAAGGATTCATTAATATTGTGCAGTACAAGGGGTAAAGCCTCTTGGATCGTCAAAAATGAAACACTCTGCTAAGAACACAAACATAGTTCCCAAAGACATGGAACAGTAAACTTCAAAGGGAGGCAGTGATGGAAATAGAAATGAACAGAAAAATATACAGTGTAGAGAATACCAGTATATGAGACTAGATGGCATTACATGTCACATGCAATTCATGTACTGAGTGGACAAAACAAGTAAGGGTTTCACCTCCTGTGGAAGACCTGTGCTACAGGGTCTTCAACCAAAGAGATCCGCCAGCCACACTTCTAGAAGATGTTGAGAGGGCTCAATGTGAGGGATGTTCTATTCACTCTGTGTTTTTAGTACAAAAGACGTGTAGTTGCCATGAGGCTCTGCTCAAGCTCTACACTAATGACTTCCTATGTACAGAAAAGGCCTTCATTTCAGAGGTTAGTATGAGCTCCTCCTTGTGGTTAGCCAAAGGCTCTATTCTGCTATGAATACATGTAGGATATTTTGTTAGTCCAGGCTAGGGGATGAGAAAGCAGAACTGGGAGCAGTAACCTTATCGTAGAGGCTACTGAGGCTCATTTTCAAGTTCATGGAGTATAGAGTTTTTTATGTCAAAAATTCTAAATATATGAATGGTAGAGGGGGAGAGGAAACCATCAGTAACAGTATTACCATGATCTGCCACACATATGTGCTTGAAACAATTAAAGTACTGATTTCCTTAGGTCTGCTGTTGCCTGCCATCATCTGCACAACTTTAATAAATGTAACTTCCGACATCTGCAGGAAACAATCTATAGTGTAAAGCAGAGGCCATGACATTGCTTCATTAAATTCGATTCTGAATAAATGTCAGAAAAAAATGACATTGAGAATATTATGTCAAAAGCACTGTCCATTATGACTCCGTATATTTACTGTAACCTAAGCTCTTATGAATTTGCCATTTCTTTTTTCTGAATTCATAAAGACATCCCATGATAATGCATAAGTAAAAATTATCATCATAAAAGTCGTCAATGCCTGTTTTTTCCGCTATGTAAATGACATGCAAATAAGGATGACCACTCATTCTATCTCGAGAAGATGACTAAGAGGAAAACGATATTCACCATCACAAACCAAAACCACAGAAGACCCATTTATGAAAACTCAAAATCAGAAGGAACAGAATCTCACACAATTGAAAACCCACATC
>NC_051408.1:8219209-8220395 GCF_015228065.2 Penaeus monodon | reverse complement strand
CCTCCATTCCACCATGCCACTCCCAAATCCCACCGAAATTCACCCCCTAAAAAAGCCACACATCGATATTTAACAACCCAGGCGATATTCACCGACGAAAATACTCCATGATTTCGTTCCAGGAGCCACAGAGAGATGAAGAAGATCCCGACTGTTGAAAGCCACGTTCATCTTGCGTCCTTCGTCATAGTCGGCCCTCGAGCGTTTGTTTACATTCGTCAGCTGATGAGGGGGCCGCGCGGGGGGAAGGGAGGGGAGGGGCGGGGGATGATGATGGGGGTGATGCTAGGGAGGGGGGAAGGGGGGAAAAGGGAGGGGGGAATGGGGGAGGGGGATGATGGGGTGATGCTAAGGGGAGGGAGAAGGGGGATGTAAGGGGAGGGGGAGAAAAAGGAAGGGGAAGGGGGAGAAAAAGGGATGGGGTAAGGGGGAGAGACGGGGGGGAGGGTTGTGGAAAATGGGGTGATGCTGGGAGGAGGGGGAGAAAAAGGGAGGGTGAGGGGGGAAGGGGGAGAGACGGAGTGTGTGAAAAATGGGGTGATGCTAAGGGGAGGGGGAGGAGGAGGAGGAGGGGGGTTGTGGAAAATGGGGTTATGCTAGGGAGGGGTGACAAAGAGGTGATGCGAGGGGGGGGGGCAAAGGGGTGATACTGGAAGGGGGAGGGGAAATGGGGTAAAGCGGTGACGCGAGAGGGGAGGGGAAGGAGGGTAAAGGGGTGACGCGAGGGGGGAAGGGAGAAGGGGGTTTGTGGAAAAGGGTGATGCTGGGGGATTAAAGTGACGATGCAAGGGGGGGGGGGGAGGAGTTAAAGGTTAAAGGGGTGATGCTGGAACTAATTTGCAAAAATTACTTTGAGAAAATAGACGTTTTTTTTTTCTTGTGTTCATTTTACTTATATTTTTATCTACTTGATCTTTTATACCTAATATCAAATTAGCGCGTTTTGGATCCATATCTAGTTAAATTATTGTCAATAATGCTATATAGAATAAGAATGCTTTTATGGAGTGAGATTATCTCTTATCTGGAATGTAAGATAATCTCTTATCTGGAATGTGACATCTAATAAAACTGTCTGAGTAAGGAAGGATCAGTATTGATAAGACTTTCTTATCAGTTTTCGTCTCTTTTTCGTCGACTATGGATTTAATTATATAACTTTCAGGTCAGCTAAAATCGTCCTTAC
>NC_051408.1:8218841-8218910 GCF_015228065.2 Penaeus monodon | reverse complement strand
ACTTGTATCTGGAATATTTATAGGTTGATTGATAAGTAGAAGGGTTTTCCAAATACATTATATTGCAGA
>NC_051408.1:8218481-8218567 GCF_015228065.2 Penaeus monodon | reverse complement strand
GTGACCATCAGCCGCCGTTCCGAACGCGTCGCAAACAGGATCCTTCCGTTCAAACTCGGTTCAAATGTGTAGCAGCCCCGGCGGAT
>NC_051408.1:8218108-8218186 GCF_015228065.2 Penaeus monodon | reverse complement strand
ACAAACAACCATTTATTTACAGAATTATGACATAAACCATTCTAACGACAATGTAATTCTGATAAAGAATTCGGTAAC
>NC_051408.1:8217416-8217735 GCF_015228065.2 Penaeus monodon | reverse complement strand
TAGTGACATTTTTTTCATTTAGTCGCTACACCCTATTCGGAGACAGAAACATGACACAAAAGCACTAATATTTCTAATCATTTCAGGGTTAAAGGATATTCTAGGGTAGAAGGGATAATGAGGGTAAACCAGTGCCCGGTTTGATATAACAGTACATCATGGGTACAGTTACTATATAACGGAAGCTTATGATAAGTGGAACGGGAGTGGGGGAGAATGATCAGCATACAGAGATAAAAATTGCAGATAAGATGATTATATGCCCAACACATCTCATCCATAAATATGCAATATAAACAATAAAATTGATGATAGGAAA
>NC_051408.1:8215522-8217119 GCF_015228065.2 Penaeus monodon | reverse complement strand
CAGGAATTATCTAAACAAAATATACATTATTTTCACTCCTGTTCCCAAAAAAAGAAAATTAAATTCAAACATTACATACAAGTTTCACAGTAAGAGAAAGAAAAAAATATCATAGGCTCGTATGCGGAGGAGGAGGACTCGGGCGATCAGCTGTTTACTTCGGAAAAGTAGACAATCAACCTCCTATTTCACCGTCAGGAGGCTTTGACAGTGGAGTATTAGGCGTAAGATTACCTCTGTTGTCCGTCTCGATTTGGTGGGGAACTTGTAGAGGAGTATAAAGGGTTTGGTAGTGAGTTAAGTGATGATTCCTGTCTTGTATCTGTTAGTCATTGGGTCACCTGACTCGCATACGTTTTGTACATGATATTAATGTTAATTACCATACACGTGAAGGTATTTTTTTTTATTATTTATCTTTGTCTGTGGTCTATGTAGATGTGATTGGGTGGTTGTAGTTCATACATAATTACTCTGAAAACAATTGTTAATTGGCGTTTAATTGGCTGAAAATAGTGACATGAAGCGCGACAGAAATGGTAGGCGTTCCACTCGAGGTTTTGAGATTCGGTTTCGACAAGTTTTAATGTTTGTAAAAACGTAATTATCATTTTATTTGTAAGGTTCATGCGCGTTGCTGATTGCTAATGTCTTCGTTGTTCACGAAACTACTTCACTTTACGAATTAGACAAGTTAATTCCCTTTTTTCTGGTCTTAGTGATCATTGTATAACTATATACCTTTTTGAATTTACAAAATTTGGTTATCTGAGTAACATATGTATTGGTGGAGTTATTTTAGATAAAAAAAAAATAGAATCAGTATACTTTACAATTCATATCTCTTCAAATTCCCAATTGCATCTAATATTGGTATTTCAGAATCTCTGTGGAGGCTATATTTATCACCCTTGAGAAATTTTCAAGTTTGAAAGGCAATATACAAAAATGAAAAAAGTACAATAACTTCACAGTAATATGCAGTTGTTTTGCAAAAGTACAGATGTGCCATCCTTTCCAGTACAATATTATCTGGTTTCCTGTCTCACACAGGATGGAAACTTAAGAGGATTTTATTGATCAACAAAGAGCCTCCTACTTTAACACTAAGCGTCCTGTACCAGTTCAGTACATATCTGGACTCTGAATGAGTTAGAGAGACAGGGTCTGTACAGGATCAGAGAGACAGGGTCTGTACAGGATCACTTTCTTGAGGGCTTAAATACTCTGTGATATGGCTGAGAGACAGTTATTTTGGCTTCACTGTTGCACATTGTATGTCTGTCTCTTGTCCCATATTATTATCTAGAGTGAAAAAGTTTGTGGAAATAATGACAACACCCTCCCTGTTTCCACCAGATATCTACACAACGGTAATGATTCGCCTGGTGTTAGTGTGTGGCCTGTTGAGCATATTTGCCCATCTGCAGGGAAACGATCCCCCTGGAGGACTTGTGAGGAGCCCAAATGCATTAATTTTCATTAAAGAAGTGTTGTTTTGTAATACTTTTGATAAAACCCTTTGTCATAAAAATATATAGTAATATATACTATGTTGATATGGATGTTCCACTTCTGATTTGAGAGTCTTATGTTG
>NC_051408.1:8215251-8215461 GCF_015228065.2 Penaeus monodon | reverse complement strand
TTGTCACATCCATTCAATTAATGATAAATTTTATTTTTACAGATGTCCAAGTTTCATGACCTGTTGTGAGCTTGCCAATAAAGAATATGGCTGTTGCCCCTTCCCTAAGCTGGGCTGTAAAGACCTGTCCACGCTGCCCCAGGGTAGATTTCCCCGGGTTAAAAAAAATCAGACACATGCAATACACATACAATGAAGGAAATTTTTTTT
>NC_051408.1:8213176-8213517 GCF_015228065.2 Penaeus monodon | reverse complement strand
ATTATTTTTCCCCTTCTCTCTCTTTTTTGCAAAATACTAAAATGAGTATACAGAGATGAATAATTTAGTTCATATGTACAACAGATTCAATCAATCAAAATTACCAGTACCTTAACGGGGTTTTTCATCCCCCTTTAGTGAGAACAAAAAATTGTGGTTTATTTTGCCTTTGTCCCCTCAGATAGCGTGTGATGTACCCAGCAGATTTTGGAAGAAGGGCCGCTGCAGTTCTTCTGGAGAGTCCCAATCCAGCCTGAGCTCATCGAGTCCAATGTGGAACTGCTGAAGGAAACGGTGCCCGAGGAGAGTAATCATCTGCGCGAAGTTAGGGGTCGGTTAAC
>NC_051408.1:8213078-8213154 GCF_015228065.2 Penaeus monodon | reverse complement strand
CCTAGATGTAGGATTTTGAAAATATTTATCTCCACCTCAGTTGTTGTAATACATAGGGCTCTAAGTCGGTGCATAT
>NC_051408.1:8211589-8212678 GCF_015228065.2 Penaeus monodon | reverse complement strand
AGGGATGAAGACATCTTACTTTATTTTATTTTTATTTATTTTAGCATTTTTATTGTAATATAGATTGTCAATGATCATTATGTATTTATACTACTATTACAAAGTGCCCCTTTGTGTTTTTATCTTGTTCAGACTGTGTGCTTGTTTTTGTATTTTACATACTTATTATTTTATTTTATTTTATTTTTTATTTATTTTTTTTTTTATTATGGTTGTGATTAATTTGTTTTTATTTTATTTGGTTTCAGAGGGAAGAAGACTTTTTATTTTATTTATTTTTCGATTTTTTTTTATATTTTAAAAAGACTTATGAATTTCATAGTATTAGAAAGTGTCCCTTTGTGTTTCTATCTTGAAAGGGAAATTATAGGACTGTCAGGTCTTGCAATTTTGTCCCTCACTAAAAAGTATGCTACTTGTATACTTGTTTTGTTCTGTAATCATGGGAGCCACTAGTCATGATCAATTAAAATATGAAATTCATCAGTACGTCAGCATAATAATGCGTGATATAAAATCTATTGCTGTAATAAATTTTCCCTGTTTTTTTGGCAATTGTATAATTTAAGTAGCGAGTTTAAATTTTATGACTTTTGATTTATGCTTTTTTTTTGAAATTTTTTATTGAGAAAAAAATAGTACTATACATATTTACTGATGGGGTACACGTGTACATAGAAAACTCATTGTAGGGGTAACTTGAATAGACTGATATTAATTCCCTAATACAAAGTACAAAACTATGTTGGAACTGAATAGGAGTTTGTAACGTTAGTAATTTGGTTTCATTAGTGTTATGTTTTGTAGTTTAGAATTAACTCTTTCTTGTAATGGTGATGTCAATTATAATCTTTATTTGATACATATCACTGATTAAATTCCAGTCTGCCTGTCTCTTACATCATAGCTAAAGTAGGAGTTGAGATATTGAGATACAAGTAGCTCTTTAAACTAGGGAAAAATAATTATTTCAGTAGGTTTTCTGTTAACCTATAAAGGAACTGGTTGAATAGTGTTCTTAGATAATGAAAAACTGGTACAGTCTTTCCTCCATATGTATATCTTGGTATATTTAACCCACTGGATCTG
>NC_051408.1:8209836-8210111 GCF_015228065.2 Penaeus monodon | reverse complement strand
AAAGTATTATCACTTGCACCTTCTCTATGTATCTGCATATTATGTATATTAAAGTATAATATTACTTTCAGGTGACAGCTGTCCAGATGGCCATCCTTGCCCAAGCATCTATACATGTTGCAAGATGTACAAAGGTGGATATGGCTGCTGCCCCTTCGAAAATGCCCAGTGTTGCTCTGATGGATTCCACTGCTGCCCTGTTGGAAGCCAGTGCAATGCCACCACGGGAGGATGTGATGTGAGATTATTTTTCTGGTATTGAATAAGGCATGGAT
>NC_051408.1:8209535-8209779 GCF_015228065.2 Penaeus monodon | reverse complement strand
TCCTGTAGCCTCCACAAGCATGGTTAACATGATATTTGTGCACATTTAAACATCCATGATTTCAACAAGAGAGAAAGCTTCAGAATTGTAATTGTATTGTGATTCTCCTTGCAGCATAAAACCCACAAGTTCACCCTGGACCCTTACCCTCTCCCTGTTAAGAAGGCAACTGAGAAACCAAGAGCAGGACTTGTATCACGGCCTCTTCGCAGTGGAATCTCAGGTTAGGATAAGCTCCTATGCT
>NC_051408.1:8208538-8209091 GCF_015228065.2 Penaeus monodon | reverse complement strand
GTCCTGTCACCATTAGTATATTGGTATGTTTTACTACTCCTCCCATCATTGTTTCATGTACAGTCTTTTTTACATATTTTCACTTCTTTTTAGATCCAGGTGGCAAGTGCCCTGACGGCCACCCTTGTCCTGATAAGTTCACATGTTGCAAAGTGCCTGACCAAGGCTATGGGTGCTGCCCTTACTCAGAAGCTGTGTGCTGTACGGACTACATTCACTGCTGTCCAAAGGGTACCAACTGCAATACAACCCTTGGCACTTGTGATGTGGTTTGTATATATATATTTTTTTTCATTGTTATTATTTGTTGATAGGTTGTGATTTTTATCATTATTTGTGTTTGATTGTTTATCATCCTTTTGCCAGAGCCTGTTCACCTGTGTGGGAATTGGCCATAGAAGGTTGAGAATTAGTTTGTACTTATGTTGAGTCATCGGTTGTTTGGTGTTGTAGGACAGTCTAGTTCCTGAGAAGTTTTGTGGAAACATCTGTCAAGTTGTGGAATAACTTACCAACTGATTGAGTGTGAATCTGCAGTTTGTATGAATATGAA
>NC_051408.1:8207658-8208504 GCF_015228065.2 Penaeus monodon | reverse complement strand
AAATCCTTCATGTATCCATGCTCTCTGATATCAGAGCATTTTTAGTTTCTTGCAACTCTAGCACTGTCCTGATGGTTGGAAGTGGTGTGATTGCATTAAAAAGCTGCTCAGTCACATTTGTACCTTTTTTACAAAGGTTGCAATGAATTCTGTTCATTCAGTCCTTAATTATGTATTGGTGTTGAGACTGGGAAGACTGAATGGTTGTATTTTAAAAATTATTATTTTCTAGTACCTCACTCTTAAAATAGAAAGTATATTGGTGAATCTGTAGGTATATTTTTTGCTATCCACAAATTTCATATATTAATATTCCTTTGAACTTTGTTGTTATTGTTTCTTGATTGAATATTTTTATTTTCATGCAGGAGAAGAGGGAGTCCCTTTCAGTACCAGCATTCTCACTACTAACAAAACAACTGGCCCATGTTCCTCATATTCCCAAGAAAGAGAAGGTGCAGAAAACAGCATCAAATGTCTCGTCTGTTGTGTGTCCTGATGAGCGTTACTTGTGCCCTGATGGAAACACCTGTTGCCAGCTACAGTCTGGAGCTTATGGATGCTGCCCTATGGATCATGTAAGAAACAAATTGATTGTGAACAAAGATACTAACACATAGATATTTACAAAGGCACAAGTTTTGGTATTCTTTTCTTACTGTTATCCCTTTTCCCATATTTTATGTTAATTTTTTTATGTGTCCGTAGCCAATAACTTCTAACTTTCAGCATTTTTGCCAGATGTAGGTACTTGCATTCTGTCAGTGCATTTGCACATGTAATAGATGAAATATTTCATTGAAATATTTCATTGCAAATTCCATATTATATAGCTAAGATACACAC
>NC_051408.1:8207548-8207632 GCF_015228065.2 Penaeus monodon | reverse complement strand
TAATGTCAGCTCAGAAATATGTATGTAGTACATTTATATCTATGAAGCATGCTTGTTTATATATTCCATGCTCCTGATATTATT
>NC_051408.1:8206540-8207220 GCF_015228065.2 Penaeus monodon | reverse complement strand
TTCATCATTACCAGGAACATAATTTTCATTTCACTTTGTGTAGGAAATCTAGGTTTATACTCTTATGTTATTCTCCTCAGATAGCAATCTCAAGCTTTAATATTTGTAAAGGTTTGACCATTTATGGATAATTGTGTTGCATTATTTATTTTTTCAATACATTATTTTGTAATGGAAAAGAACATATCTCTTTCTGAATTTGTATTGGAAAAGAACATATAGTGTATTGATATTAATGGTAATATCTCCCACACAGGCAACATGCTGCAGTGACCATATGAACTGCTGTCCCCATGGTTATAGATGTGTTACTGGTGGTTGTGAGTTGAACCCAGACCATGACGATGCTCCCTTACTTCGGAAAGTCACCCCTGCTAAGAAGAATACTAAGGTGAGGGTTTCAGGATAGCCTGATGAAATTAGTGTGTTATCAAGTTCTTTTTAGTACATGGCTAGGTTTCAGTTTCCATTAAATAACTTTTGTACTTTGTTGTAGTTTAGCTTCTTGGCAGTGATTGTTGGTGTGTATTTTGATTGCATGATTATTTGATAATTTATATCCCTATAAACTGGCTGAGCAATGCTTCAATATTAGGGTTGCCGCCACATTTATTTAGAATGACTGTAGAGTATTTCATTACATTATGCATTGATTTTACATTATAAAAGTAGGTAGTTGA
>NC_051408.1:8206342-8206477 GCF_015228065.2 Penaeus monodon | reverse complement strand
CTGTTAAGATTAGCTTAATTCCTTCTCAGAAAGAACCACAGCAGACGGACGAAGATTTACAAATTGTAATATGCCCAGACAAGCTCTCAGTTTGCCCTGATGAGAACACCTGTTGCGATATTGGCGGTGGCTTTT
>NC_051408.1:8205537-8205670 GCF_015228065.2 Penaeus monodon | reverse complement strand
AAGAACTTCCATTATGCCTTTTTGTTTTATGAATACTGAATATTGCTTCCACATTTTTCTCCACTGTACATTTCATCTAATCCTTCTTATCTTATTGTTCCTCATTACATCTCTGATTATTTTTGAACTTTTG
>NC_051408.1:8205125-8205375 GCF_015228065.2 Penaeus monodon | reverse complement strand
ATCCCCTTTTTTATCAATCCTCCCTCAGTACATTCATTATCTTTATTACCAACAGGCAACATGTTGTAACGACAAGGCTCACTGCTGCCCCCATGGCTACCGCTGTTCTTCTGCAGGTTGTGAGAAAGCCTCGGGAGATAGTCTGCAGCTGGTGCATCTTCATTTCACTAATATCTCGGAGACCATAGGGGAAGTAAAGGTAAAGATTGGCTGGGTGCTTTTTTTTCTCCATTCTGGATATGATTTGGGT
>NC_051408.1:8204628-8204997 GCF_015228065.2 Penaeus monodon | reverse complement strand
AGGAATATTTTGTGAGTGTGGACAAAAAACACATTATTTGCATTCAGAGGTGCACAGATATTAGTACTAGCATTACCCTGTTACAGAGTTACAAAGAACCAGAGAATGACGTGATCTGCCCTAACAAGGAGTTCACCTGCCCCGATGGAAATACTTGCTGCAGTGTTGGTGGCGGAGAGTATGGATGCTGTCCAATGCCTAAGGTGAGTTTTAGATGACTTGAACGGTTTGTTGAGGTTGTGTGTTGATGCGAGAATGGCAAGGAAGGAAAAGTTCTCTTCGATTGTACAAGATATTGGTGGTTTTGGCAGCAGATAGTCGAGGAGAAGAAAGAGAGGGAGATTGAGTGTACACTAGTATGTATGAGTG
>NC_051408.1:8203941-8204599 GCF_015228065.2 Penaeus monodon | reverse complement strand
ACATTTATAAATTTTTATTCCAGGCAACTTGCTGCAGTGACCAGGAGCACTGTTGTCCTCATGGCTACATTTGCAAAGATGGAGGGTGTGAGAGAAAACCAGGGTCACCTTTCACCCTACCAGCATTCACCCCAAAGCAGTTTCTGACAAAAGAAAAAAATGGAAATGAGAGAGACTATCCGCAAGTGATGCTGTTGCCATAGAAAAAATGTTGCCTATAATTTTCCCCAGTTTTTCCTTACTGAGGTGAAGGAGTAGATAATTCTATCAGATTCTGTGACCATTGTTCAGAAGATACACACAATGCTCAGTAAATATTCAATGATCAGTATTCATGATATTTAACTTCGTCACCATTTTGTACTATTCTTTTTCCTTTCTCGTCATGGGCATAAAATTGTGTCGAGTACATTTATGAGTTTCCATGAACGTAGATGTAGCAGGGAACCATTCCTGTACTTATATGTGATGTATAATTTTATACTGTTTAGGTAGGAGTGTGAAATGGTAGATGGATACTGTATTTCCAGCCATAAAGCTAAAAGGCCTTATTTTCTTTCACTCACTTGAATTTTGATATTACAAGAGAATCTGTTAATGTTTTCTTCACAAACTTCCCGAACCTGTATCAGTCAGGTGGAGAAATTAGGTGTTAAGC
>NC_051408.1:8203331-8203882 GCF_015228065.2 Penaeus monodon | reverse complement strand
ACACTGGGCATTATGTAATGTGATATATGTTTGAGTAGAAAATTTTGTTGCCCCAAAATTAAGATTATGAACATAAAAGGTATCTTTGTATTTTATATGTTTTAAATTATGCTTAGGATGTTTTTGGTGATATGTATATTTTTTTTCTAGGTTTTGTCATGATAACTATGATAAGGAGAATGTAGAAGTGTAGTAGATATTGTATAAGAGAACATTTTTATTCAGATTTATGGTAATAACATAAAGGTTAAATACCTGTTCTATAATGCTTTTGGTTTTTACTGTTCATATTTTTACACTTAATAAAATTATTGTTGCAATATCTTCCTTTGATTTCCTAGATAATTTCTCCGCAGAAGAGCTGATCATAATATCAGTTTTGTTTACATACAATTTACTTCTTTTCTTTAAAAAAGTAGTTTGCATAATCATAACATAGCAGGCATGAAAAAGATTTTTCCCCAGTCATGGTAATCATTAAATCCCAAAATAAGTGTACTACAACATAAGAAATTAGTACTGCATCATCACATGTCATTTAAATCAATTCC
>NC_051408.1:8202588-8202670 GCF_015228065.2 Penaeus monodon | reverse complement strand
AGGCAATCATTCTAAATCAGTACATTTAAAAGAACTTCATGGAAATCAAAAACCTTAGTCAAAGTATATTGATATTCATAGA
>NC_051408.1:8202436-8202513 GCF_015228065.2 Penaeus monodon | reverse complement strand
GATATATTATTAAGGTCTTGTGTGGAAGCTCCAAAGGACACCTTTTTGCCACACTCCATGAAGTTGTTTGAAAGGGT
>NC_051408.1:8200355-8200458 GCF_015228065.2 Penaeus monodon | reverse complement strand
TAAATGCACATTCTTTGTACAGCTTTATACATTCAGTGTAATATGCAAAAGCCGATGTTTGGTTATCTGAGAAACTTCCCATTATTATACATGTCTCCGGTAA
>NC_051408.1:8199867-8200071 GCF_015228065.2 Penaeus monodon | reverse complement strand
TTTCAACTTGTGACATATTTATACATTTCTTGAGCAAATTCATATTCTTAGGTCACTTGCTTTTTCATATCAAATGTTCCACAAGATTATTCACATGTTTTAAAAGATTACGTATAAATCTACTTCAGCCATCTTAGAAAGTATCAAAAGACTGGGTTAATAACATCATTTCGAAAATTTGGAGAAACGACAAAAAAGTGCGAG
>NC_051408.1:8199279-8199830 GCF_015228065.2 Penaeus monodon | reverse complement strand
AAAATCAATGATATGACTAGAGAGACTTTTGACACGTAAATAGAAATGCGACAACAATCATTTCTTATACACAAACACGCAATGGCTTGTTGATAAAAAGCCTCCCTATCCTCCAATCTTCATGTAATCAAAGACACATTACCTAAGTAACTAAACAAATAAACTACCACAACTCCAAAACAATGGCTACCGCTGGGTTAAATAATTTCCCGTTTCTAAGGCTATGTTGACGAGCTTTCTCAGGAGATGACTCGGGATGATGCAAGAGGGATAAGCTTCTTGGCAAGCGTGTGTCGAGTTCTTGGTCGAGCCTTTGATACTCGCCTCGACATAATTTTTAGCCCAGCTGGGAATGGGTTCCTTGGCGAAGATGGATCTGGAGGGAAAAATGGTTTATTTTTTTTTTAGGAATGAGAGTGGTGGGTTTATTTCTTTTGTTCTGTTGGTTGTGTTTGTCTGTACTTATTATTTCTATCACTGTCTCTGTCATGTCACAGTATCTCAATATCTCTCTCAGAGTGTCTCTGTCCGTGTGTTTGTGTTTATCTGCC
>NC_051408.1:8198299-8198604 GCF_015228065.2 Penaeus monodon | reverse complement strand
AGCTCTCAACCTACAAGGGCTCCATAATCCCAACGCCCCCCACAATATAACCCATCTAGCCATGACGCGTCCTTTTACCTGAAGACCCTCCTGAAGGCGGATTCCTTGGGGGTGACGAGCTCCTCCGGGTCGGCGTGGATGGCGCACAGGACCAGAGGGACGCACTCGAAGAGGTCGTGTCTGGCGGCCTCATCGAAGGGCTGACGAAGGAAGTCTGCTCGACGCGGCTCCAAGCTGCGGTGTCCTCGGAGGAGGCGGACTGTAATCAAAACGAGGCTTGTACGTGTATGTACGTATATACTGAT
>NC_051408.1:8198059-8198139 GCF_015228065.2 Penaeus monodon | reverse complement strand
AATTATTTGTATACTTGCATTGTGGGGAAAATATGGAAATATTTTCATAATAATAAAGTAAAAATTATTTCTGCCAGACA
>NC_051408.1:8196407-8198027 GCF_015228065.2 Penaeus monodon | reverse complement strand
CGCGAAGGAAAAGGAGGGATTTAAAAGTTATGTATTTTCAAATTTTCTTGTTTACGTTTCTCGTGGTGTTATAACATGCACTTTCATGTATCCCATTATTCCTTTGAATATTTCATTATATATATTTTTTCTATTGCTGGATTTTGATCTTTAAAAATTATGATAATAGAAAAAAAGACGTGAGAGTGACAAGCACATGTATTCCTTATAGTTCGAATAATTACGGATGAAAATGGGAAAAAAATGTTGCATGTGCATATTCAGTCAAGAACATGTATGTTTTGTGTATCTTGGTATTTTTTCATTGATAGTATAAAGGCAGTTTGTATCATGACTATGCTTCTACTATTATCTTTACAGTAACACACGTAATTGCCTTCCATTGTGATAAAAAGGGTATGGAAAGGACAGCACATCTCGCAGCTATAGTTGTGAGATCTGCAATTCCCGCCTCCATATTAAAGCTCTTAATTACATGCGTTGCATTGTGGACAGATTCAACCTCATCCATACTTCTCATTAAACAAATTAAAATCGTTACCATCAGTCTTTATCGAACAGCATGTCCAGAATCACTAGTATGAAGCCAAGGATTGCGGGAGTACCCCCTCTCTTCTTCCCCTTGGATCCTCCCCACTCACCCTCCGGCGCGTCGACTCTGACGGAGCGCCGCGCCCCCGACCGCCGCCCGACCACCTGCAGCTGCATCGCCGGGTTCTCGTCGCCCTGGAACAGGTTGTCGTTGACGACCACGGCGATGATGCTGGCGATGGCGGAGATGCTGGCGTTGACGGCGGCCACGGCAGCCGGGATGGCCGACCCCAGCGTCTGGCCGATGATGGAACCGATCGACGAGATGATCCACCAGACGGCGCCGACGGCGATGGAGCCCAGCTGGGACACCCCGGTGCCCACGGCGTTCCACACGAAGTCCCGCATGCCCGGGATGTAGTCGTGGGTGAGGGCCTGCGACACGATCTCCGTCCCGCCGCCCATCAGCAGCGTCTGGGCGGGCTCGAGCGCGGCCTGGCTCACGCGCGTGCCGATCTTCGAGGGGGAGCCCCAAAGGAAGTTGCCGAAGAAGTAGGCTACAACGAGCTCCAGGAAGCCCTCCGAGGGACCGACGGCCGTCAGGAGGACCACGCCCGTGGCTAGCAAGGGCCTCAGCTGGGAGGGCCTCATCGTCCTTGTGTGCAGCGTGAGGTAGATAAGAGGAATCGCGGCGAAATGTCAGCGTTACATGGTTTAAGGCACTGTGAGGGAAGGTTGCGTTCTGCGTGAGTTATCTCTCGCTGAACCGGATTTTCACTTCAGTAATATCACCTTTTCCTTACATCGCTTAACATAAATCAGATAAAAAAACGAAATAATCCCCTCCCTTAACCCCAAACCCCCCACAAAAAAATGTAGCCAACAGCTAACCAGATTTAATAAACAAAAAATAAAGGTTTTCGCGCCAAGCGTTTTATGACTCCCCCCCCCCCAAACAACCACCACCATACATTTAAAAAACGCGGCATGTTTTCTGACGTGACTCGGAATCAAATCACGTTAGATTTTTTCTTCTTACACAAGGGATTTTGACCAGGAAGTAAAAGCTGGGGAAAGCTTAAAAAAAAA
>NC_051408.1:8196259-8196341 GCF_015228065.2 Penaeus monodon | reverse complement strand
ACTGTACATTTACATTCTCTACCTTCCTTTCCCGTTTCACTCGGCATACCGGCCCACCTGGCTAGTTTACGTCTCAAATCCT
>NC_051408.1:8196010-8196219 GCF_015228065.2 Penaeus monodon | reverse complement strand
AACTCAAATGACATTATAAAATGAAAAAATAAAATTTTAACGCATAAAAATAGCGGAAGCACAGAAAAGCAAATCGTATAACTTTATAAACTCAGTCACATTGCCCTGTGATTTAGTGGGTACTTACGGCTTGACCTCAAGCTGTGAAGTACGAGGAATGCAAGTCAAGTGCTGATCGGGGAAGATAATACTAGGATTTGCTTTTGTTT
>NC_051408.1:8191760-8192470 GCF_015228065.2 Penaeus monodon | reverse complement strand
CTTCAAGAACTAACGCGTTCCCCACTTTTTTCTCCTTGGCTTTCTCACTTTCACCTCACTAAGGAGTGGGCGAGTGATAAGATCTACAGTTTATTATTACCGAAATGAAAGCATAAATACTAAAATCGCAACTGCATGAACTGTATCATACGTTGACACAGTTTGCATGATCATATCCGCATGCAACGGGAGAGAAAAAGATGTAAGCAAAAGGTATTGCATCGTCTTCACTTGCTTTGCCGCTTTCGTTTCCTCAACATTAGTTTGGGGAGGTAATAAATAAATATTACGTTCATAATCTCCCGCAGCCTTTCAACGTTGGGAATTTCGATTCATTCGATAAGGAGAAGAGGAAAAAAAGATGTAGCAAAAGTAAGTTGCAGAAAGGGTGCATTCAACTGCTTGCCCTCTTTCGTTTCCTCCAAACATTTATGTTTTTTTTGTCGGGGGTTGAAGTATAAAAATAATACTCCACAGTGGTCATATACCACCGTCAGCTATTTGCCACACGGATGAATTTTCGAGTTTTTCTAAGAGACAAATTAAGAAATATGCTGATTCAATGTCGCAAAAAGGTTGCAGTCACTCTGTCGATAAAACTTATCACGTCAGGGTCTATATATCAACATCAGGTTCACTCGGAACACAAAAACAACACTATCTTACGCGTTCTTTCCACAACCATTGCAATTGTTCAGTTCCGAACCCAT
>NC_051408.1:8191578-8191718 GCF_015228065.2 Penaeus monodon | reverse complement strand
TCATAACCTTACATCACGAAGGAGAATGATCTTCACACACACGCGCGCGCGCGGAACGAAAAGAGGACGAGTAGCAGAAGAACATGACCACAACTTGAGCGAGAGACCATCTGCAGTCTTAGCGGTGAGATAGAGAGAGA
>NC_051408.1:8190859-8191412 GCF_015228065.2 Penaeus monodon | reverse complement strand
CGGGTATGGCAGGAGGGAAAGCTACTTGGAAAGGAATGTGGAACGCTTTAGTTTTTTTTTTTTAACTTCTGAATCGGGTATGACGAAATTTTCTTTTTTTTTCTTCATCTTTTTTGTCCCTCTATTTATGTTTCCTCTTATCGTTTTTTTTCTCTTTCCCTCTATCTTTCTAGGTCTTTCTTAATTTTTCTTGTTTTTCGTGTTAGTTCTTATTCATTTTTTAAACCATTCAGTTTTCTCGTTTTTTTATTATTCTCTACAGTTTAATCTTGCTCTCTTTCTATCTTTTTATATAATTTCTTTAGTCTTTATCTTCCTCTCATTTTCCTCTCCTTTTTATACGATTTCTCTCTTTTATGTTCTATCTCATCTTTCCCTCCCTTTTTTTTACTAATTTCTCCTCTCACCTTTTTCTCTCTCTCATCCCTCACTTCACCGTAAACTACAACGTCTTAAAGTACGTTTTTCTCATCTTCTTGCCCCAGAATTCTCATGTGAACTCAAGAGCTATATAAACTACATAACTTGATACATCGACTAAGTAGAACTCAAC
>NC_051408.1:8190533-8190840 GCF_015228065.2 Penaeus monodon | reverse complement strand
CACTTCTCCAAATTCTAAAAATTATGTATCATTATATACTTTTTTTGAAATATATATGCAATAAAGTATATACTACTTAGCTATATATCACAATAAATATATATCTCATTAAAATGATGTCTATATTACTTTTATAAAAGTCAATCGTGTATATTTTTTCTTCACAAGCAATAAGGAAAAAAACTTTCTATATACATTAGTATTCATTGGAGTGTATTTTTCGCATAAGTCATGAAGTTATTTGCATGACTTTAGTTCGTGGTATTATATAAACACTTATCTAATGTCTGTAATATTTTTATATAGA
>NC_051408.1:8190232-8190478 GCF_015228065.2 Penaeus monodon | reverse complement strand
GGATGTTTATATTATTCCAATTTTTGATAGGTTACTTCAAAAGTTGATTATTTTAATTCACTGGACAGAAACATTATTTTATTGTGTTACTTATAATTTAGTATTATGCTGAATAGATTAGAGATAATTAATGTATGTATGTTATTAAACACTATAATCTATGGTATTAAACAAACAAGATATACGTAAATGCATAAGATTATATATAACATAATAACATATTATACATGCATCATACTCTCTTCT
>NC_051408.1:8189479-8189723 GCF_015228065.2 Penaeus monodon | reverse complement strand
GTTAACCAAACAAATGCATACACTTAACTGAAACAACTAATAATATTAAAAAAGAAAACGAGGTTGTGAAGATGACTTGCAACTTCTTAGCCGTCTGTACCAAAACCTGTTCACGAGTTGCTTTCCCAAAGTGCGTCAGAGGAAAGTGTTTTGACCTTTCCACAACGGAAAAATTCCATAAGTTCATTCACTGATTCGATAAGATAGCTTAAAGATACAAGAGTAATTTATATATTGTTTTCGA
>NC_051408.1:8189163-8189286 GCF_015228065.2 Penaeus monodon | reverse complement strand
GTTTATTTCACTTTCGATTCGCCAGCAAGTTTATCCCACACGTGTATTTGTTGTTGTAATACTCCTATCTAACATATTACAAAGTGTAATCGTCACAGAATCCATTAATGTAAGCAGTATGTA
>NC_051408.1:8188701-8189086 GCF_015228065.2 Penaeus monodon | reverse complement strand
ATGCATGTGTGTGTAATCGAAAAAATGTTTTTTGCCTTTTTCTCTCTCTTTAAACGAATCCGTAAACATGAAATATTATCCAGGTGATCAAATTTTACCTGGAATATTGAGTAATGTCATGTCTAATTGCCAATACGCACTAAAAATGCTATTTCTGTTGCCATCACATCTTTTAAACACATTTCGTACACAATACATTTTCGACTCCCCGCGGCCCCACATTGAGTGCAGGTGATGACTATGGTATTATCAGTCTCAGGGGGTCAATGACTGCTCCAGGCGGCGATTCCTTGAAAGGTTGGTATTATGTACAGACTTTGGGGACGCAACAAATTCCTCTGACGTTAGGTGTATCACAGGCGTTCTAAGACAAATGGTGATAATT
>NC_051408.1:8188322-8188648 GCF_015228065.2 Penaeus monodon | reverse complement strand
CAAATTGACGACCGCAGTTAGTGTCTGGCAAAATATGTCTTTTTTATTAGAACCTTTTCATGAGTTTAAAAAACGTTTTCCCAGATCAAAGGTAATTATCCAATGGTTTATGAAAAATGCAAGGAATTGAAGTTTTTAATAGTTATGTCTTTAGTATATGAATGAATTAAATTTCTTATGTGCTGCAGTGGCTATTTCAAAACCAGTCTTTTATTTAACTGGTTAGTGATTAGATCCTTACAGGAGCTACTTTCAGACTCGTTCGAAAACCTTAAGGATGACTAATGGATAGCAAATAAGGGATATTCTATCTTATTTTATGACTC
>NC_051408.1:8187936-8188289 GCF_015228065.2 Penaeus monodon | reverse complement strand
GTATTTTAAAAATTTACTGTATCTGCTTATATTGACAAAGAACAGTTAGTGCAATTATAAGTGAGAGATATTTAGAATAGTATTTTACATAATAGAGGTGACTCTAATCAAACAGGATACAAATAAGTGATAACAATACCGAATCTACTTTTATTTACTTGTCAGAAATCTGGGATCAGTCAAGGTTTAGGATTTAGCAATAAAGAAGACTGAGGAAAAAAATAAATAAATAAAAGATTTGACGCACTAATGAAAAAAAACAGGTAAAAACCTTTCTTACACGTTTGTACAAAAAGAAAAGAAAACGTACCTAAACCATTTACAAATACTTAAAAAGAATGCACACACACACA
>NC_051408.1:8187677-8187850 GCF_015228065.2 Penaeus monodon | reverse complement strand
TATTAACACATTCCATCCACCGAGGTTCATGTAACACCAAAGACCAATTTTCCTTTGTTTACGTATTTCTGATCTGTCTTTTTGCGTGTATCCTAGTCCTGTAAACTTCATTTCCTTTATTTAGGAGAACACATAATATTAGCTAACTGCTATCTCTTTGATGTGGCAGGTAA
>NC_051408.1:8187117-8187482 GCF_015228065.2 Penaeus monodon | reverse complement strand
ACACTTAGATTCTAAATTTACTCACGAATAAACATCAGATAAACAAACAACCTCCACGAAAAAAAAAATCAACCCGGTTTTTAACATGCAGACTAATCATCTCCCGTTTTCTTAATTATACACTAGTCTACCCTCTTCTCCCTCAACTAACTCTCTCTCTCTCCACGTTTTCTATGGTCCTTCCGTCTCGCCACTGTGACCCTCGTGACCTACATTTCTATGACCTATAGGAGAGAAATTAGGAGAATAGGAATCTCATTCTCTCGGGGGAAAAAGAGAGAGAAAGCAATTACGTACTTTTTATGAATGACAAGATTTATGCCATATTACGTGGATTACCGTTATATCGAGGCGTAGGGTAACCG
>NC_051408.1:8186835-8187088 GCF_015228065.2 Penaeus monodon | reverse complement strand
CCTTTGAAAAATTGTAACGGTTATCAGCTCTATTCATTATATGTATTTTTACTAGTGGAGAAATGCCGACGTGAATGAAAGTAGATTTTTGAATTAGGTGTCAAAAGGATGTTCAATAAGACAGTTTGAAGGGAAAGCTTCCATAGAGACTTTGAAAATGTTAAATGTTAGGCTTGAGAATTTCTTCTGGGATGTGACGATGGAACTTAATTATATACAGTGTCTGGAATGTTAATACATGGAGGGGGGGGGG
>NC_051408.1:8185997-8186098 GCF_015228065.2 Penaeus monodon | reverse complement strand
AAAGAGACAGGAGGGAGGGAAAGGGAGATAAAGCAGGATCCCTCAACAAGAAATAAAGGAAAGAAGAACAGGTAATTTCATCTAGATTCATATCAAGTACA
>NC_051408.1:8185637-8185763 GCF_015228065.2 Penaeus monodon | reverse complement strand
GGTATGCATGTACTGTCATGGCCGAAAGTAAAATAAATTCTTTTGTTACGAGGAAATATTTCTATAAACAGCTTGAGAGATTTAGTTTGTATTTAGGTCAGGCATCTAAGAGCTGGATGCTATGCG
>NC_051408.1:8185070-8185421 GCF_015228065.2 Penaeus monodon | reverse complement strand
AGTGCGTACGTGCGTGTTTAAATGTACATATGTGCCTTTATAGGCGAGTATATCTTTCCCACGTGACATACAAATTCTGTGAGCATCCATGTATATAGATATGCATACTACCCATGGTGTTTATACTTACCCATTTGCCTTTATATTCCAGGATCAACTTACTCTCTCGCAGGACAAATTCCCAGGACTTAACCGAGTGTGTTCATTCCTCCACGAACGATGAAAGTGTTTCACCTTCGCGGCTAATGAAGCATAAGGAATTCACGAGGATTAGAATTACGCAATCAGTGTTGTGTAACATGGGTTTTGTGTTATACAAGATCATTTTTGTTATGGATACTTAGGTATGAT
>NC_051408.1:8184574-8184790 GCF_015228065.2 Penaeus monodon | reverse complement strand
ATATAATCGTTTGTATAACAAGTACTTTCAGTCGTAAACAATGAACTTGATTGTACTTGATAACTATGATACAATCTCTTAGCTGATATAAGTTAACTCAGAAAAAAATGCATATAAAACGGAATTTTCGTCGGCTAGTTCCGTTATAGATATAAATATAATCCAGTTATAAATTTTATTTGCATACTTTTCCTTCAAATATCAATGCGTAGATAA
>NC_051408.1:8183974-8184204 GCF_015228065.2 Penaeus monodon | reverse complement strand
TATTTTCAATCTATGTATTAATCCATTTTTAGTAAACAACAAAGAAAAAAAAATCTAAGAATTCCTTCACAGAAGCACGGACTCCATATGTCGCACTTTGCAAAACGTTATGAATTCTTCAGCTTTTCCCGACCGAGCTTTGTTGACAAGGACTACGTCTGTTGTATCTGCTAGCCTACTTACTTAATGAATAATGATGCTAATGTTAATTTTGCTGAGCATCTGCTTGG
>NC_051408.1:8183332-8183659 GCF_015228065.2 Penaeus monodon | reverse complement strand
AAATGTTTGAAGGGAGGAAAGTAAAGGACTGAAAAAGGAGAAGGAGGAGGGGAAAGGGAGACAAGAAGAAGAATGGAAGGGGTAGAAAGGATGGGGGGGGAATAAAAGTGGGGGAGAAAAGAGAGGGGAGAGCGAGTAGTTGCCGTAATCTGGAACGGTTATTAAGTGTTCATTTTGATATGCGTTTAGCCGAGGGTTTTGTTCACGACAGGAGAAAGCCTCGGTGGAAAATGATATCTTCATAAAAACAGATGCCTGTGCGATTTGTTTTCATTAGTCGAGTTAGAGCAATGCAAACAAACAAATAAAGCGTGGCGATTCCTAAGT
>NC_051408.1:8182743-8183257 GCF_015228065.2 Penaeus monodon | reverse complement strand
CTCCAGCTGACTCGAATTTGTAATGATTGCATTAGACTTCAATACAAGTTTCCACGTTCCAGACACAGGAGAAAGTGCGAACGGCACATTTTAATAAGAGGAACAACACAAAATTTACATTTTCCCCCCCTTCGCTCACTTACTTCGCATAAGGGATTTACACGGAAGAAAAGTATAAACAACAGGCCTACTTACGGACACCCGTAGTAGGATCGAGTAGTACAAAGAGCCTCCTGGCGATCGTCACGAAGGACATGATAGCTGACAGGACTCCCACGGCGCCCCTCGCGACGAAGGACAGCCCGGAGGAATCGAGAGAGATGGCGTGGCAGGAGAGGAGGACTTCGAACAGCAGGGACGCCAGGAGGAGGAGGCGAAGCAGCTGGGGCGTGGGATCGAAGGAGGGCGAACGCGACCGAGGGAGGACCATCATCTTCGGGCTGTAGGGAGAGTTGAGGAAGAGGTTATGGCTGATTATACACCGCGTCGGGGTTGCTTGGTGCGGTCGGAGGTT
>NC_051408.1:8182354-8182645 GCF_015228065.2 Penaeus monodon | reverse complement strand
ACTCATTTTATCAGAATAATATTCATGCCGAATTATGACTCCCCATTCCGCAACAGAAAAAAAATCGACCATAAAGGTAATAACTGGCAAAACAGACCAAACGTAAAATCCACTACTGTGTTTGGCTCTCGTGGAAGGGAAAATCAGGAAAGATCAGGGAAAATCGCGTAATTGGTCATTTGCTTTGTTTGTGGGCAGTTGTGGTATTAGAAAACGTCCAGAAAAACATCAATATGCTGTTTTGTTTTCATAAGGCTGTGGCTATGCGTTGTATCCGTTTAGCTTGCGATT
>NC_051408.1:8181961-8182093 GCF_015228065.2 Penaeus monodon | reverse complement strand
CTTCTACATACGAATATCAAACAAGCTTTAAGCAGCGGTAGCTAAAGGCCAAATCCTATTGCACGTTTTATGTGTTATCATCGAAATGCACATTTGTGGCATGCACGTAAAAAAAAGAGAGAAAAAATGTTC
>NC_051408.1:8181204-8181681 GCF_015228065.2 Penaeus monodon | reverse complement strand
ACTGAAAAAAACACAACAGTTATAATACTTTTAAACAATACTTTGTTACTTACATGAAAATCACCACACTACACACATCACTTATCTAAAACCATTAAAAGTCCACGCGATCTTTTAAACTATATATCCGATTTTTTCCTCTTCAGAAAATCCACTCCCCCCAAAAAAAACACCCAATAATTCCAACACAACAACAACACTTTAACACGTAATACACACACACACAGGGAACACTTCCACACAAATTCGATCCTTATCATATCGTGTCCTAGATCTACTCTATGGCCATAACAGTTATAGTGATACTCCCATTACACGAGCACAGGACCCTGCGTCTACACAGAGGAGGGTCTACCTCACGACTGCAGCCGTATTTAATGTGTAAGCCTAGTCTGCCGCGACTACCTGGCGCTGAAAACCTCTTGTAGGTCTTAAATGGGTCAGCGGTTCTTTGGTAATGCTTTGTGTTTGTGGACC
>NC_051408.1:8179861-8180437 GCF_015228065.2 Penaeus monodon | reverse complement strand
CTGCGTATGTTATTGATCTTTAAGAGAACAAATATGATAATGATCTAATTACATGAACACATTAAAACAACGAAATACTGCTTTAATATGTAATATCATAACTGATCACTATTGGTAATGACCGGATTTTATGCCTAGCTATTCCCAACAAAGTACTTTAGGTTTCGAGTGATATATACACATACTTCTGCCTGAGGAAAGGCGTATTATATAACTGCCATCATTTATTTGCAATTGGATTTGTTTTCATCTGTTTGGGAGAAGGATTACGTATTATATAACCGCCTTTACTTGTTTATCATATTTATTTATCTGTTTGGGAGAACAATTACGTATTACAGAACTGCCCTAGTTAACATGTAATCATATCTATTTCGATCTTTTTGGGGAGAGGGATTTCGTATTATATAACTCACTTCCTTTATTTGTTATTACATCAATATATTTGGGACAAAGATTACGTCCAAAGCACAGAATAAACCGTTAAGGAACTTTGCGGGCGGCTTTACCATGGGAATTTCGACTATCCTGGACAAAGTGGGCAAGGAAGTATGACAAGGGAAGATAATAGTAATT
>NC_051408.1:8179691-8179834 GCF_015228065.2 Penaeus monodon | reverse complement strand
ACAAGAGCCTGGGGATATAACCTAAATTAGTCTCTAGGATGAACCTACCGTTAAAAGAAAGAAGTCTCTAGGAAGCTCTATTGTGTAAAGTCGGTAACATAGAAAAATTGTCGCACATTTGAGCTTTGATCGTGTGAGTGTGT
>NC_051408.1:8179077-8179484 GCF_015228065.2 Penaeus monodon | reverse complement strand
ATATATGCTAACGTTCTTATTTCTGACAACATATAAGTGGTAGTAAAACTTACGGACACATTTGATTTTATTTTGAATATTCTCCTCTTCCGGTCATCTTCGCGTTTATTTTTTCATACCATTGCAATAGCTATTTTTTATGGTTTTATAATCACGAGCATCTTTTAAGTTATTGGTCTTTATTACAGCTTCCTAGTCAACGTGTTACACGTAAGAAAAAGTGTCTCCTGCAATTTTTACGTTTTCTATAAATAAATAAACATCACATTTTCTTTAAACGCTGTATTTTACCGATAAACTATATTATATATGTGCACAATTTCGCTTATATAAATTCCAAATTAGAAGTGATTAAACAATAAGAAAGATAATTTTTCAGTTTCACTCAGCCATCCAATCTTGCACTA
>NC_051408.1:8178518-8178621 GCF_015228065.2 Penaeus monodon | reverse complement strand
CATATATGGATATGCATATATGTTAAGAGCAAAATAAAGTTCTTCTCAATATATATATGGGGATGAGAGTCATTCAAATATGGTAATTACTGTAATTTCTGAA
>NC_051408.1:8178054-8178348 GCF_015228065.2 Penaeus monodon | reverse complement strand
GTATATTCTAAATTATCATTTAGTTTGGTGCGGGGTGCTCTTACCCTTGCCCCGCGTTCATTCCAATGCTATGGGGCTAGCAATACCCGCAAAACTTTAATAATACAGAAAAATGCGGAGGGAGCTTGTTCTGAGGGAAATCCCACCCCGCGGGGACGTTTAATAATACGGCCAAGAGTCCCTATCCTTCCAGTCATTCTTGAAAAATCCACAATTGAACCAAAAAAAAATTCTGAACCTGGGACCGTCTCCTCGCCTCCGGAACCCTACCCGCTCGCCATGTACATACTCCCT
>NC_051408.1:8177494-8177931 GCF_015228065.2 Penaeus monodon | reverse complement strand
CCTTGTGCGCTAACATTTTGGTTTCTGTTTTGAGGTCACGATCTTGGGGAAAACTTTTATTCGAAAATGACCCACAGCTGTTCTTGGTCCCTGTGTTGTAAACTCATCCTAAAGGCCTTTGTTGGAAGCTTAATGACTACTGAGTCTCCACGATCTTTCATCATATAAAACAAGAAAGTGTGTATTTGAATGTATCTAAAAATATCTAGACAGGTATATAGTCAAAGAAGATGATATATTTCGCTAAGTTGGATCTTTGCTTCTGTTCGGACTGTTTGAGATGATAGATGTTGTTCGTGTGTTGCAGATCATTTATTTATGTTGATTTTTAGTTTGGTGTATGCATGGCTAAAGGCATTTTGTTGCAGGCGTTGTTGGGAAAATGTTGCAACACTCGACCAATGAATTTTGTAATGGTTTACTTTTGGAATGAAGAC
>NC_051408.1:8176563-8176829 GCF_015228065.2 Penaeus monodon | reverse complement strand
GCTGAAATAATGGTAAAATGAAAACTTACATTTAAAGACCAGTATTAAATTCAAGAAAAAACATGCAGTATAAGATTAAAGTAAATGTGAATAATAAAACCCCGAACAAAGAAAAGCACTCGTAACTCTTAATGATTATTATTATTATATAAAAGTAGGATAGAAATAAAAACCTATTGATAAATTGACAAATAATGAGTAATTTAGTTAAAATGATAAAAATGTAAAACAATCACAATAATGAACATATGTAAAATAATAGATAA
>NC_051408.1:8176190-8176446 GCF_015228065.2 Penaeus monodon | reverse complement strand
TGCATTTAAAAAGTAAAAAGGTAAGCTTATCAAATCCAAACGAGAACCAAAGAAAATGTACTAAACCGGGCAAACTAAAACAAACAGAAAACACGAAAATCAAGGATGAAAACTGCTGATGATAAGAGTAAAAGGATAGAAACCGGCAGATGGAAAAATGCTGTGCAGGGAAGGTACAGGTTGCCCGACCAGGGAAGCGCGAGGGAGCGGAAGCCCGCCGTCGCGAGAGATAACGTCGCGCGTGGGGACTAGCCAC
>NC_051408.1:8174405-8174720 GCF_015228065.2 Penaeus monodon | reverse complement strand
CTAAATTCCTTTGTCTGTCTCTCCCCACCCAAATATCCAAATATCCCTTCACAAAGAAAATTATCTTCCATACGAAATTCAACTCACTCTAAACCGTATGATAACACTCTCCATAGCTTATGCAAATTATCCCATTATCATCTCTCTAATTTCCTTTTTGATAAACGTAATTACCTCCGTTACTATATAGAAGGGCAGCGTGATTTACAGACGACAGTGCTTTGACCTCCCATCCTATGGCCTTGTTAAGCTGCACGGGAATTTACCTGTTGATTCATGTGTATTGTATTGCAATAATCACTTATTTAATTTCTC
>NC_051408.1:8173358-8173462 GCF_015228065.2 Penaeus monodon | reverse complement strand
CGTTAACTGGCACGTGTCTTCAGAGCCGAGAGTGTCATTAGGGTTTTTGTGTAGCCCTGTACAGCACCTGCGGCAACGTGATACTACCCCTAATGGTGCGTAGT
>NC_051408.1:8172771-8172876 GCF_015228065.2 Penaeus monodon | reverse complement strand
GAAAGCCGAGGAAGGAAGCCCAAGGAGCACCCGAGGAAGTACGGGCGTCAGGGTGATTGAGGGACGAGGTGGCGACGGAGGAGGGGGGGGGGATTCGACTCCTGT
>NC_051408.1:8172305-8172620 GCF_015228065.2 Penaeus monodon | reverse complement strand
ATTTTAAAACCCACGGGTGTTGAAACGAGACACAGGCATGGGTTACGTTTGTCCATCTGTTTGTTTGTGTGCTTGTGCGTGTGGTTTTAATGGGCCTTTGGTGAACAGGGATGACGGATGGTTGGTCCGACTTAGGGGTAGTGGTTAACAGATAATGGGGTTGTTTCACGAATGGTTGTGATTGGTTGGGTTGGGTTTCAGTTGAGTGACCCCCCACCCCCCAAAAAAGAAAAAGAATATTGATAAAATCTGTAACCGATCCTTAAGAAGTAAAACAAATGGAAATGAATAAAATGTAAAATGAAATAAGAGAGC
>NC_051408.1:8171972-8172067 GCF_015228065.2 Penaeus monodon | reverse complement strand
ATCACTCACCTCATCCCCAAATGCGATCACTTCACGGGTCATTTCACCAGGCGACCCCCCCCCCCCCAATCCTCTCTCTCCTCTATATTTTGTGT
>NC_051408.1:8170142-8171463 GCF_015228065.2 Penaeus monodon | reverse complement strand
GCCTTGAGCACAGCTAGAGATCGGACGTGTTGCAGCCTTGCTCCGCGGATTCCGCCAAGCAGCATGGCTTTCGAGGCCGATTTCCTCGATCCCATGGCATCAGCAGGGATCCATTTAGTCGACGCAGACGTACGCACAGAAGAAAAGGAGTTCGACGAGGATTTCCTCCAAATCGTCGACTCCTTGGGCATCCAGAGAGACGCAACCCTGAGCAGTGAGGAGCAAAGGGCGCTCCCCTCCTGTCGAAGGAGGTGCGTCCCGGCAAGCGCGCCCGGGAACACGGAACCACGGAACCATAGCAGAAGAAGCTGAAAACAACAGGCAGTGAGAAGCAGACTTGTCAACAGAGGGAAAGGAGCCACGTGTAGCCAATGCCCCCCACTCAATACAACAGACAAGCGATTAGGCCGTAGAGTTTATGCGCGCGGTTTGAAAATTGCTTCTAAATTTTATTCTATATTAAGTTTAAAGACATTTCAGTCCCGAGGAGGCTGCTCGAGGCAGAAGTCAACTCGTTCGTACGCTTCTGCGTGGACTTCCACATGACACTTCTGTCTGCTGAGCAACTCCGCAGCTGCCTTGAGAAGGAGCTGGTGGTGAAATAGGCCCAGAGCCTCGAGGCGTTCTGCAGCTTCATCGTCGAAGCAAAGGCAATGACGCTGCTGGCCGAATACGACGGGTTCCAGCGCCTCGTGGGCGTGTGTCCGGAGAGGATGTGCCTGGTCACCAGGTACGCCGGCCACACCCTCGACGCCCACGTGCTCGGCCGCCTGCACACGGAGCAAAGGATGTCTTTGTTAGGCAGGTGTGCAACATCGTGCAAAGCATGCACAAGCCGGCCTCGCCCACAACGAAAAACAAGCCAGCCAAACGTGTGCGTGCGGATGGCGCGGGGGAGTCCGGGTTTACCGTAATTGACTTCGGTCTGACCATGGTGGCCGGGACGGCTGCCGAGGCTGGGATCCAGTGGAACCCGCGCCTGCCCTACGCCCCCGAGATCTGCAGGAGCGAGAGGGCGGGCCCGTGCGGCAGCCTCTCCGACGCATACGCCGTGGGCAAGCTGCTGCTGTTCGTCTTCAGCGGGAAGCAGCAGATGCCGCAGCTGGTGAGGCGCTGGTTCTTCAAGAGCCAGATGAGCCCGAGACAGCGCCAGGGCCTGGGCGCGCTGCTGGAGGCCCTTGAGCAGGAAAGGATCCGCCTGCTCCGCCGCTGCTACTGAGCAGGGCCTTCGCCGTCGCTCACGACGGGTGCGCGGGGGCGGCCACGATTGGACTTTTATTTATTTTAATTTTGAAATTGTATATACTTCAGTTTGAGAAGG
>NC_051408.1:8169364-8169430 GCF_015228065.2 Penaeus monodon | reverse complement strand
CGGAAGAGGCCACGCAACCTACTCCCTTTGGGATAAGTAATTTACATATCCATAATTTCATTATTT
>NC_051408.1:8168745-8169238 GCF_015228065.2 Penaeus monodon | reverse complement strand
TTGCCTTTGATGTGGTCACTGTTACTTTTTTTCTTATTCTTGATTTATTTTTTTATGTTCATTTTAGATATTTTAATTCTTTTAAACCTTACCAAGCGTGTATTGTCTTTGTGATATCGAGGATACTATTGAGTCAACACTGTTAATTTGTACTAATAAATTGTTACTTATTATGCTTATCTCAGAAATTAAACAATAGAAATTTAGATGTTTATATCGCTAACTCAGACCTCCCCACACACTACCTACTTTAACAAAGATATAAAATTAGTTACCCCTATAATTAGTGTTAAAAGAAAATGTTATCGTTTGGCTGACATTAAAGAAAACGAGTATTGTTTAGGGGAGACATTTTTGTTATGATATATTTCTTGAGTGTCAAAACGAGATGACTATAAAGCAATGCAACGCCTTTAGCCTAACGTAAAATATACAAACTCATTAGTAGCATTATTAAAATCGTTAATGTTATCTTTATCGCAATTAGTATCAT
>NC_051408.1:8168536-8168621 GCF_015228065.2 Penaeus monodon | reverse complement strand
GCAGATTGGAATATCAAACTAGAAAAGAGAAAATAAGATTCATAAAGGTAAGCTAAAGAGAAAAAGAAATATGAAGATTCATGCA
>NC_051408.1:8167498-8167578 GCF_015228065.2 Penaeus monodon | reverse complement strand
ATTCTCTCTCACTCTTTTTTTTCAGACCATAAAGTACATTTTCCTCACTAATGGTTCTTGGCCTTGCGCTTGCCTCCAAT
>NC_051408.1:8166414-8167315 GCF_015228065.2 Penaeus monodon | reverse complement strand
CTCCTTGAGGTGGGCCACCAGCTAGTTGAGGCCACTCACGCCCACCTGGGTCGTGGTCACCAGCTGCCGGTCCACCAGCGAGCTCCACCTGCGGGGAAGCTGCTCCGGGAACTGGCTCTTCATGGGGCCCGGACCGGCCACCACGATCCTTTCCACCAGGGGCGCCTTGTCCTGCGCCAGGAAGGCCCTCCATGCGCTCGCACACCGCCTTAAGGTGTTTCTAGCGGCTCTCCTCCGCCAGCCTGGCGAAGCAGTCCTGGGACTGGCCGCCCGGCCGTGCCTGTTGGCCACGCCGAACGTCTTGTCGAACTTGACCTCGAACGAGGCCAGCGTCCCGAGTGCCAGGGTGTGGTTGTCGCCCTGGATCACCACCAAGCCTTACGTGGCGTCCTCGCTGTACTCGGCCTTGTGCGCGGGGGCCGGCTGGGCGAGGTCCTTCCTTCGCGCCCAGTCCTCAGCCTTGTCCTCGCTGCAGCTGGCGGCGTCGTCCTGCTCTGCCGTCTCGCGCGAGGGACTGGCATTCTTACGACCGCGCGTCTGGAGGATCTCAAGGACGCTGAGGGCAATTCCCAGCAGAGAGTCCTTGTCTTGGTCCACGCCCAAGTCCTTCCTCAGAGAAGGAATGTCGGCCGACTTCAGCTCGACGTCCCTCTGCACGCGGAGGAGCTCGCCGGCGACGCCAGGGATCATGGTAGCCTCGAAGCGGGCGCCGAGCTTCTTAGCGAGGCCCTTGCTCGCTCGCTCGAGGCCCTACACCAGCTTCTCGCGGCTCAGCACGTCCTTTGAACACGTAGCCATCGCCACGGAGCTTTTACATTGTCTCTTCTGGCTAAGCAATGGTTTCAGATTGGTTGCTTTTGGTCAGCAAGTACTGCTGGCGGTGACACGACCTTGCCTTCAC
>NC_051408.1:8163025-8163916 GCF_015228065.2 Penaeus monodon | reverse complement strand
AACATCATATCTGCATATCTTCCTTATCATTATCTTTTTTCTTATTTCCTTTTAACCCTTTCGAATCTACAAACTCATTTTCCTTCTCATATTCCCTTTCATATTCATATTTTTTCTCCCCTCATCTTAATTCCTTTCTTCGCCTTGTTTTTAGCTTCTTCCTCTCCCTTTTTCCTTTCTCATCTTACTCCTCCTCCTCCCCTTTTTTTCCCCATCTCTTTCTCTATCCATTCGTCTTTTCTCTCACTTTCTCTATCTCCTTTCTCTCTCTGTGTCTCTCTTTCTCTCTTTCTCTACTCCGTCTCTCTCTATTTTTTCTTATTTTCATCCTCTTCCCGCTCTCTTTTCCTTCACTTTCGCTCTTCCTGTGATCTTTCATTTCTCCTTCTCTTTTTTCCTCTATCTCTTTCCCTTTTCTCCCCCTCTTTTCGGTTCCTTCTTCCCCCTTTTTCATCCCTCTCCCTCTTTTCTTCACCTTCTTCTCTGTCCTTTTCTCCCTTCCTCCTCTACGTTCCTTCACCTTCTCCCGTTCTCTCACTCCCTTCCCTCCTTCTCTCTTCTTCCACTTTCTCCCCTTCTCTCCCTCCATCTCGTTATCCCTCTCCCCTCTTTTTCCCTTCCCCTCTTCTTCCTCCCCCCCCTCTCCTTCTCCTCCTCTCCCCTCCTTTCTCCTCCTCTCCCCTCCTTTCTCCTCCTCTCCCCTCCTTTCCTCTCCTTTCCCCTCCCCTCCCCTTCTCCCTCCTTCCCCCCTCTTTCTTCCTTTCCTCTCCTTTCCCCTCCTCCTCCTCTCCTCTCCTCCTCCTCCCATCCCCTCCTCTCCCCTCCCCCCTCTCTCTTCTCTTGTTTGTTTTTCCTGAGACGTAATAGTGTTGGAGGGGAAAAGAGGTTCCT
>NC_051408.1:8162197-8162264 GCF_015228065.2 Penaeus monodon | reverse complement strand
GAGTCGAAATAGAAGAAGAAAAAACAAACCAACAAACGCGAAAGCACTCCGGGTTATCATTTCCTCC
>NC_051408.1:8162010-8162152 GCF_015228065.2 Penaeus monodon | reverse complement strand
GGAAATGAGAGAAGTGAGATTACCGGATGACTGGTAGCGACCGGGACCGGTAGAGTTACTGGGGAAGTTAGGGTAAAGTTCCTATGCAAACAGGGGGGGGGGGGGAAGGGTGATGCCAGGTCAGCTGAGAAGAAGGGGGGGG
>NC_051408.1:8161349-8161442 GCF_015228065.2 Penaeus monodon | reverse complement strand
TCAAAAGCAACAGGGGAAGATTTTTCAATTTGTTGTTTTTCGAGTTCGATGGCCTGGTGGTCAATTTTGAATTCAGTTAAAAAGTGTTTTCAC
>NC_051408.1:8159086-8159692 GCF_015228065.2 Penaeus monodon | reverse complement strand
CTTCAAGAACTAACGCGTTCCCCACCTTTTTTCCCCTTTGGCTTTTCACTTTCACCTCACTAAGGAGTGGGCGAGTGATAAGACTACAGTTTTTTATTACCAAAATTTAAAAGCATAAATACAAAAATCGCAACTGCATGAACTGTATCATACGTTGACACAGTTTGCATGATCATATCGCATGCAAGGGAGAGGGGGAAAAAAAAAAAGATGTAAGCAAAAAGGTAAGTTTCAATCAGGGTGCATTCAACTTGCTTTGCCGCTGGGTTTCGTTTTCTCCAACATTTATGTTTTTTTTTTTGGGGGGGAGAGAGTTAATAAAAATAAATATCTCACAGGTGGTCATATCTCCCCGTCAGCCTATTTGCACACGTGATGGAATTTTCGAGTTCTATTTCTATAAGAGAAAGAGATAAAGAAATGATGCTGGAAGTTCATGTCGCCAAGAAAGGGTTGACAGTCACCTCTGCGGATCAACTTTCTACTGTCGGGTCTTAATATCAACATCAGGTATTCACTCCGAACATCATATAACAACACTTATTCATTACAGCGTTTTTCCTACAACGCATTGCAATATTTTTCCTAGTTTTCCGAACCTCCAAT
>NC_051408.1:8158869-8159035 GCF_015228065.2 Penaeus monodon | reverse complement strand
ATAAAACCTTACATCACGAAGGGAATATGATCCTTCACACACACGCGCGCGCCGCGGAACGAAAACGAGACGCACCTTACCCCTTCCTTTGCCAGACGAACACTGACCTACAACTTGCAGCGAGAACCATTCTGGTCACTCCCTCCGTCTTCAGTCTGGTTGAGAT
>NC_051408.1:8158191-8158392 GCF_015228065.2 Penaeus monodon | reverse complement strand
CTACTTGGAAAGGAATGTGGAACGCTTTAGTTTTTTTTTTTTAACTTCTGAATCGGGTATGACGAAATTTCTTTTTTTTTCTTCATCTTTTTTGTCCCTCTATTTATGTTTCCTCTTATCGTTTTTTTTCTCTTTCCCTCTATCTTTCTAGGTCTTTCTTAATTTTTTCCTTGTTCTTTCGCTGTTAGTCTTTTATTCTTG
>NC_051408.1:8157606-8158071 GCF_015228065.2 Penaeus monodon | reverse complement strand
TCACCCGTAAACTACAACGTCTTAAAGTACGTTTTTCTCATCTTTCTTGTCCCCAGAATTCCTCATGTGAAACTCAAGAGCTAAAAACTACATAACTTGACTACATCGGACCAAGTAGGGAACTCAACATTCATTATTATCATTCATTACACTTCTCCACAACTTCTACAAAATTATGTATCATTATATACCGTTTTGTTGTGAAATATAATGCAATAAAGTATATACTACCTTAGGCTATATCATCACACAACATATTATCCTCATAAAATGAGTCATATTACTTTTATAACGTCAATCGCTGGTTATATTTCTCACAAGCAATAAGGAAAAAACTTCTATACTACATTAGTATTCATGGAGTGTATTCTTTCGGCGCCAGTAAGTCATGAAGTTATTTGCATGCACTTTAGTCTCCCGTGGTATTTAACAACGCTTGCTCATGTCTGTACAATATTTTTAAGA
>NC_051408.1:8157453-8157553 GCF_015228065.2 Penaeus monodon | reverse complement strand
TTATTTGGATGTTTATTTATCCAATTTCTTGAGAGGTTACTTCAGAAAGTTGATTATTTCTAAGTTCACTGGACAGAAAGCATTATTATTATTGCTGTTA
>NC_051408.1:8156534-8156755 GCF_015228065.2 Penaeus monodon | reverse complement strand
TTAACTGAAACAACTAATAATATTAAAAAAGAAAACGAGGTTGTGAAGATGACTTGCAACTTCTTAGCCGTCTGTACCAAAACCTGTTCACGAGTTGCTTTCCCAAAGTGCGTCAGAGGAAAGTGTTTTGACCTTTCCACAACGGAAAAATTCCATAAGTTCATTCACTGATTCGATAAGATAGCTTAAAGATACAAGAGTAATTTATATATTGTTTTCGA
>NC_051408.1:8153604-8154232 GCF_015228065.2 Penaeus monodon | reverse complement strand
TAAAACGTCGATATTCCACTTGTTCAAGAACTAACGCGTTCCCCACTTTTTTCTCCTTGGCTTTCTCACTTTCACCTCACTAAGGAGTGGGCGAGTGATAAGATCTACAGTTTATTATTACCGAAATGAAAGCATAAATACTAAAATCGCAACTGCATGAACTGTATCATACGTTGACACAGTTTGCATGATCATATCCGCATGCAACGGAGAGGAGGAAAAAAAAGATGTAAGCAAAAAGGTAAGTTGCAATCAGGGTGCATTCAACTTGCTTTGCCGCTGCTTTCGTTTTCCTCCAAACATTTATGTTTTTTTTTTTTTTGGGGGGGAGAGAGTTAATAAAAATAAATATCTCACAGGTGGTCATACCTCCCCGTCAGCCTATTTGCACAGGTGATGGAATTTTCGAGTTCTATTTCTATAAGAGAAAGAAATAAAGAAATGATGCTGGAAATTCATGTCGCCAAGAAAGGGTTGACAGTCACCTCTGCGGATCAACTTTCTACTGTCGGGTCTTAATATCAACATCAGGTATTCACTCCGAACATCATATAACAACACTTATTCATTACAGCGTCTTTCCTACAACGCATTGCAATATTTTTTCCATATTTTCCGAACCTCCAAT
>NC_051408.1:8153391-8153554 GCF_015228065.2 Penaeus monodon | reverse complement strand
ATAAAACCTTACATCACGAAGGGAATATGATCCTTCACACACACGCGCGCGCCGCGGAACGAAAACGAGACACACCCTACCCCTTCCTTTGCCAGACGAACACTGACCTACAACTTGCAGCGAGAACCATTCTGGTCACTCCCTCCGTCTTCAGTCTGGTTGA
>NC_051408.1:8152841-8153174 GCF_015228065.2 Penaeus monodon | reverse complement strand
GTATGGCAGGAGGGAAAGCTACTTGGAAAGGAATGTGGAACGCTTTAGTTTTTTTTTTTAACTTCTGAATCGGGTATGACGAAATTTTCTTTTTTTTCTTCATCTTTTTTTGTCCCTCTATTTATGTTTCCTCTTATCGTTTTTTTCTCTTTCCCTCTGTCTTTCTAGGTCTTTCTTAATTTTTTCCTTGTTCTTTCGCTGTTAGTCTCTTATTCCATCTCCCTCTCTTAAACCATCAGTCTTTCTCTTTCTTTCTTTATTATTCTCTACAGTTTTAATCTTGCTCTCTTTCCTCTCTTTTTTATATAATTTCTTCTTAGTCTTTTATTCTTG
>NC_051408.1:8152259-8152722 GCF_015228065.2 Penaeus monodon | reverse complement strand
TCACCCGTAAAGTACAACGTCTTAAAGTACGTTTTTCTCATCTTTCTTGTCCCCAGAATTCCTCATGTGAAACTCAAGAGCTAAAAACTACATAACTTGACTACATCGGACCAAGTAGAGAACTCAACATTCATTATTATCATTCATTACACTTCTCCACAACTTCTACAAAATTATGTATCATTATATACCGTTTTGTTGTGAAATATAATGCAATAAAGTATACTACCCTAGGCTATATCATCACACAACGTATTATCCTCATAAAATGAGTCATATTACTTTTATAACGTCAATCGCTGGTTATATTTCTCACAAGCAATAAGGAAAAGACTTCTATACTACATTAATATTCATGGAGTGTATTCTTTCGGCGCCAGTAAGTCATGAAGTTATTTGCATGCAGTTTAGTCTCCCGTGGTATTTAACAACGCTTGCTCATGTCTGTACAATATTTTTAAGA
>NC_051408.1:8152045-8152195 GCF_015228065.2 Penaeus monodon | reverse complement strand
GGATGTTTATTTATCCAATTTCTTGAGAGGTTGCTTCAGAAAGTTGATTATTTCTAAGTTCACTGGACAGAAATCATTATTATTATTGCTGTTACTTACAATTACGTTATGCGATACAGATTAGAGAGTAATACCATTGTATGGTATTAA
>NC_051408.1:8150758-8151009 GCF_015228065.2 Penaeus monodon | reverse complement strand
TTAACTGAAACAACTAATAATATTAAAAAAAGAAAACGAGGTTGTGAGATGACTTGCAATTCTTAGCCGTCTGTACCAAAACCTGTTCAGAGTTGCTTTCCCAAAGTGCGTCAGAGGGAAAATGTTTTTACCTTTCCCCAACGGAAAAATTCCATAAGTTCATTCACTGATTCGATAAGATAGCTTAAAGATACAAGAGTAATTTATATATTGTTTTCGAACTGTCGAAGTGAACGAGGAATGTGTGTGTT
>NC_051408.1:8150466-8150611 GCF_015228065.2 Penaeus monodon | reverse complement strand
CACGTTTGCTTTTAATATACTGGTTTATTTCACTTTCGATTCGCCAGCAAGTTATCCCACACGTGTATTTGTTGTTTTTAATACTCCTATCTAAAAATATTACAAGTGTAATCGTCACAGAATCCATTAATGTAAGCAGTATGTA
>NC_051408.1:8150018-8150400 GCF_015228065.2 Penaeus monodon | reverse complement strand
ATTTGTTTATATGCTGTGTTTTGTAATCGAAAAAAAGTTTTTGCCTTTTTCTCTCTCTTTAAACGAATCACGTAAACAGAAATATTATCCAGGTGATCAAATTTACCTGGAATATTGAGTATGTCATGTTAATACGCACTAAAAATGCTATTTGTTGCCCTCACATCTTTTAACACATTTCGTACACAATACATTTTTGACTCCCCGCGGCCCCACAATGAGTGCAGGTGATGACTATGGTATTATCAGTTCTCAGGGGGTCAATGACTGCTCCAGGCGGCGATTCCTTGAAAGGTTGGTATTATGTACAGACTTTGGGGACGCAACAAATTCCTCTGACGTTAGGTGTATCACAGGCGTCAAAGGACAAATGGTGATAATT
>NC_051408.1:8149643-8149969 GCF_015228065.2 Penaeus monodon | reverse complement strand
TTGACGACCGCCAGTTAGTGTCTGGCAAAATATGTCTTTTTTATTAGAACCTTTTTATGAGTTTAAAAAAACGTTTTCCCAGATCAAAGGTAATTATCCAATGGTTTATGAAAAATGCAAGGAATTGAATTTTTTAAAGTTATGTCTTTAGTATATGAATAAATTTAAAAATTTTTTATGTGCTGCAGTGGCTATTTCAAAACCAGTCTTTTATTTAACTGGTTAGTGATTAGATCCTTACAGGAGCTACTTTCAGACTCGTTCGAAAACCTTAAGGATGACTAATGGATAGCAAATAAGGGATATTCTATTTTGTTTTATGACTC
>NC_051408.1:8149263-8149613 GCF_015228065.2 Penaeus monodon | reverse complement strand
GAGTATTTTAAAAATTTACTGCATCTGCTTATATTGACAAAGAACAGTTAGTGCAATTATAAGTGAGAGATATTTAGAATAGTATTTTACATAATAGAGGTGACTCTAATCAAACAGGATACAAATAAGTGATAACAATACCGAATCTACTTTTATTTACTTGTCAGAAATCTGGGATCAGTCAAGGTTTAGGATTTAGCAATAAAGAAGACTGAGGAAAAAATAAATAAATAAAAGATTTGACGCAGTACTGAAAAACAGGCAAAAACCTTTCTTACACGTTTGTACAAAAAGAAAAGAAAACGTACCTAAACCATTTACAAATACTTAAAAGGAATGCACACACACAC
>NC_051408.1:8148995-8149166 GCF_015228065.2 Penaeus monodon | reverse complement strand
CACATTCCATCCACCGAGGTTCATGTAACACCAAAGACCAATTTTCCTTTGTTTACGTACATCTGATCTGTTTTTTTGCGTGTATCCTAGTCCGAAAACTTCATTTCCTTTTTTTGGGGAAAAAAAACCACAAAATTTTAGCAACTGCTATCTTTTTGAGGGCAGGAAAAT
>NC_051408.1:8148475-8148939 GCF_015228065.2 Penaeus monodon | reverse complement strand
CATCTCATTAATAGAAATGACATTAAAATTGCGTTTTTATTATAATTATTATTATCATTAAAATCTTCATTAGGGTATATTTGTTTATAATTTTTAAATTTTTACGTTTATAGTTATACACTTAGTTTCTAAATTTACCACGAATAAAATCAGAAAACAAACCCCCCACGAAAAAAAAATAAACCCCGGGTTTTAACAGCAGACAATCATCTCCCGTTTTTTAATTATACATAGTCTACCCTCTCTTCCTCAACTAACTCCTCTTCTCCACGTTTTCTTGGCCCTTTCCCGTCTCGCCACTGGACCCTCGTGACCTACATTTCATGATACAGGAGAAAAATTTGGGAGAATGGGAAATTCATTCTCTGGGGGGAAAAAAGAGAGAGAAAAAATCGTATTTTTTTTGAATGAAAGATTTATGCCATTTCGGGATTACCGTTATATCGGGGCGTTGGGGAAACCCG
>NC_051408.1:8148172-8148449 GCF_015228065.2 Penaeus monodon | reverse complement strand
ACCTTTACAAAAAAACCGAATTAGTGAAAAATTGTAAGGGTTATAAGCTCTATTAAAATTTATTTTTATAGGGAGAAATGCCGACGGAATGAAAGGAGATATCTGAATTAGGTGTCAAAAGGATGTTCAATAAGCAGTTTAAAGGAAAGCTTCCATAGAGATTCGAAAATTTTAAAATGTTAGGTTGAGAATTTTTTGGGGATGTGACGAGGGAACTTAATTATATACAGTGTCGGAATTTTAATAAGGAGGGGGGGGGGGGGGAAAATAAAAAAAG
>NC_051408.1:8147609-8147680 GCF_015228065.2 Penaeus monodon | reverse complement strand
GTGGAGAGGGGGGGGGGAATAGGGGGGGACGGAAATAATAAAAAAAAGTAAAAAAAGGGAGAGAAATTGAA
>NC_051408.1:8147438-8147517 GCF_015228065.2 Penaeus monodon | reverse complement strand
ATAAAGCAGGATCCACTCAACAAGAAATAAAGGAAAGAAGAACAGGAATTTTTCATTAGTTTCCTTCAAGTAAAAAGGG
>NC_051408.1:8147057-8147191 GCF_015228065.2 Penaeus monodon | reverse complement strand
GGGGAGGGGGGGAGGGGGTTTTGCATGTATGCAGGGGCCGAAAGTAAAATAAATTTTTTGTTACGAGGAAATATTTCTATAAACAGCTTGAGAGATTTGTTTGTATTTAGTCAGGATCTAGGTGGATGTTTGGC
>NC_051408.1:8146593-8146917 GCF_015228065.2 Penaeus monodon | reverse complement strand
GTGCGTACGTGGGTTTAAAGTACAGTCCCTTTATAGGGAGATATCTTCCCAGTGAATAAAATTTCTGTGAGCATCCATGTATTGATAGCTACTACCCATGGTTTTTATACTTACCCTTTTTGCCTTTATTTTCCGGATCAATTACTCTCTCACAGGAAAACCCCCAGGATTTTAACCGAGTGTTTCATCCTCCAGAACGATAAAAGGGTTTTTCCCCTTTCGCGGCAATAAAAGCATAAGGAATTCACGAGGATTGAAACGCAATCAGTGTTGTAACATGGGTTTTGTGTTATAAAAGACATTTTTTTTAGGATACTGGGATAT
>NC_051408.1:8146081-8146418 GCF_015228065.2 Penaeus monodon | reverse complement strand
ATATAATGTTTTAACAAGTATTTCAGTCGAAACAATGAATTGATTGGATTGATAACTATGTACAATCTCTTTACTGATATAATTTTAACTAGAAAAAAATGCATATAAAAAGGGAAATTTTTCGTCGGTATTCCCGTTATAGATATAAAATAATCCAGTTAAAATTTTTTATTTGCATATTTTTCCTTCAAAAATAATGGTAGTAATTTTGTCTACTGTTGTCTATCTCTTTTAGCTTTATTATTAGTTCATCATGTCTGTCTCTAATCTAGGGTTTTGTTTGTCATCACGTTTATCATGTCTACCCGTTTGTCTGTCTGTTATTTTTCCACCGATA
>NC_051408.1:8144884-8146045 GCF_015228065.2 Penaeus monodon | reverse complement strand
TCCTAAGCAGTAATTTTAAACTTTTCAGTGCTTTTATAATTTCATTTTTTCCCCCTTCTCCCCCCTCCCCTTCATTATACCCCCTCTCCTTTTCCCCTCCCCCCTCCCCCTTTCACTCTTCTTTTCCCTCCCCTTTTCCCCTTTTCTCACTCCCTCCCCTTCCTCCTTTCCCTCCCCTTTCCCTCCCCCCCCTCCTCTCCTCCCCCCCTCCCCTCTTAAACCCCTCCCCTCCCTCTTTTATTTTCAATTATTTTTAAATCCACTTTTATAAACAACAAAGAAAAAAAAATCTAAAATTCCTTTGCAAAAGCACGGACCCAATTGTCGCACTTTAAAAAAGTTATAAATTTCTTCGCTTTTCCCGACTGAGCTTTTTGACAAGGACTCGTTGTTGTATCTGTAGCCTATTTATTTAAGAAAATGATCTAATTTTAAATTTTTTGCTGGACGTTGGGGGGAGGGTGGGAAAGGGGGGGGGGGGGGGGGGAAGGGGAAAAACGGCGGGGGGAGGGGGGGGGAGGAGGAGAGGAAGAAGGGAGGGGGGGAGAGGGAGGGAGGGAGGGGGGGGGAGAGGGAGGAGGGAGGGGGGAAGAGGGGGGAAAGAGGGGAGGGGAAGGAAGGAGAAGGGGAGAGGGGGGGGAAGGAGGGGGAGGGATGGGAAGGGGAGATGAAAAGTTTGGGGAAGGGTGAGGAAGAGGAGAAAGGAGGAGGGGAAGGGAGAAAGGAGTGAGGTAAGGGAGGAAGGAGTGAGGTAATGAGGAGAAGGAGTGAGTGAAATGAGGGGGAAGGAGTGAGGTAATGAGGAGGAAGGAGGTAGGGAGGAAAAGTTTGAATGGGGGAAAAGTAAAGGACTAAAAAAGGAGAAGGAGGAGGGGAAAGGGAGACAAAAAAGAAGGAAAGGGGTAAAAAGGGATGGGGGGGGAAAAAAGGGGGAGAAAAGAGAGGGGGGAGAGCGAGAAGTTCCCCGTAATCGGAAAAAGGGTTTATTAAGTTTTTCTTTTTGAATGCTTTGGTTATGGTTTTGTTCCGACAGGAAAACCTCGGGGAAAATGATATTTTCTTCATAAATACAGATGCCGGCGATTTTTTTTCTTTAGTGGGTTAGAGCAATGCAAAACAAAAAATAAAACGTGGCGATTCATGGGGGGAAAGTAAATAACC
>NC_051408.1:8144337-8144852 GCF_015228065.2 Penaeus monodon | reverse complement strand
CGACTAGAAAAAATGACAAAAAAAAACAAATCCGCTGATCGAATTTTAATGACTGCATTAGACTTCAAAAAAGTTTCCCTTCCAGACACAGGAGAAAGGCGAACGGCACTTTTTAATAGAGGAACAACAAAAAATTTTACTTTTCCCCCCCCTTCGCTCATTTTATTCGCATAAAGGGATTTACAGGGAAGAAAAGTATAAACAACGGGCCCTATTTACGGCCCCCGTGTAGGATCGAGTAGTACAAACAGCCCCCTGGCGATCGTCACGAAGGACAGATGCGACGGGATCCCCCGGGCCCCCTCGCGCGAAGGGGACACCCCGAAGGAATCGAGAGGATGGGGGGCAGGAGAGGAGGACTTCGAACAGCAGGGACGCCGGGAGGAGGGGGGAAAGAGCTGGGCGGGGATCAAGGGGGGGCGAACACGACGAGGGAGGCCCATCATTTGGGGTGTAGGGAGGGGGAAGAGGTTGGGTTTATACACGCGTCGGGGGCTTGGTGCGGTCGGGGTTTT
>NC_051408.1:8143870-8144263 GCF_015228065.2 Penaeus monodon | reverse complement strand
TTTCCTCACCACCTTTTTATCGAATAAATTCATGCCGGGAATTATAAACCCCCTTTTCCGAACAGAAAAAAAAAACGACCTAAGGTAAAAAGGGCCAAAAAAAACCCAAAACGTAAAATCACTCGGTGTTGGCTCTCGTAAAGGGGAAAATCATGGAAAATCGGGTAAGATCAGGAAAACCCTGTAATTGGTCATTCGCTTTGTTTGGGGCGTTGTGGTTTTAAAAACGTCCGAAAAACTCAATATGCTGTTTTGTTTTCATAAGGCTGGGCTATACGTTGTATCTTTTTAGCTTGCGATAGACTTTCAAGTGGATGTGAATGTAATAATTAATGATATGGAAATTTTAAGAAGAAAGGGAAATATAGAAACAGACATCCCCGCCAGTGCACG
>NC_051408.1:8143522-8143650 GCF_015228065.2 Penaeus monodon | reverse complement strand
TATATGTATATATAAATCTAACTTCTATATCTTCTACATACGAATATCAAACAATTTTTAAGCAGCGGTGCAAAGGAAAATCCTTTTCCCACGTTTTGTGTTTATCGAATGCACATTTGGCATGCACG
>NC_051408.1:8143407-8143500 GCF_015228065.2 Penaeus monodon | reverse complement strand
TTTTCATAGTCCAGTTATATATGGGTATATGTTTAGCATGATCTGTTTTGTATATATGAAAAATTTTTTTATTTTGTATAGTTTCTGTTTTTC
>NC_051408.1:8142775-8143267 GCF_015228065.2 Penaeus monodon | reverse complement strand
AGATGTATGCGTAGTAGTTCCCTATGTGTTGTTTGAGTATGTATGATGTATATGAAAAAAACACAACAGTTATAATACTTTTAAAACAATATTTGTTATTTACATGAAAATACCCCACTACACACGCATTATCAAAACATAAAAGCCCACGCGATTTTTTAAACTATATATCCGTTTTTTTTTTTCAAAAAATCCCTCCCCCAAAAAAAAACCCCCCAAAAATTTCAACAAACAACATTTAACACGTATACACCACACAGGGACACTTCCATCAAATTCGCCTTTCATATCGTGTCAAGATCTCTCTAGGGCCCATAACAGTTAAGTATACCCCCATTACACGAGACAGGCCCCGCGTCTACACAAGGAGGGTCATCACGACGCAGCCTTTTTTTAATGTGTAAGCAGTCTGCCGCGCTACTGGCGCTAAAAACCTCTTGAGGTCTTAAATGGGTCAGCGGTTTTTTGGTAATGCTTTGTGTTTGGGGGACC
>NC_051408.1:8141541-8142109 GCF_015228065.2 Penaeus monodon | reverse complement strand
TTTTAGTTTTTATGACTGTGATGAGGTGATCTGGTATGTTATTGATTTTTAAGAAACAAATTTGATAAGATTAATTAATGAAACTTAAAACAACGAAATACTGTTTTAATATGAATATCATAACTGACACATTGGTAATGACGGATTTATCTAGCTATCCCAAAAAAATATTTTAGGTTTCGAGTGATATATACAATACTTCTGCCTGAGGAAAGGTATTAAAACTCCTATTTTTTTGCAATTGGTTTTGTTTTCATCTTTTTGGGGAGAAGGTTTACGTATTATAACCGCCTTATTGTTTATCATTTTTAAATTATCTTTGGAGAAAAAATCGTATTAAGAATCCCCTAGTTAAATGAAATCTATCTATTTCGATCTTTTGGGGGAGAGGGTTTGTTTTATATAACCATTTCATTTTTTTGTTATTACATAAATTTAATTTGGGACAAAGATTACGTCCAAAGCACAGAAAAAACCCGAAAAAGGAATTTTGCGGGGGCTTTACCAGGGAATTCGACTATCGGACAAAGTGGGCAAGAAAGTATGAAAAGGGAAGATAAAGTAATTT
>NC_051408.1:8140739-8140854 GCF_015228065.2 Penaeus monodon | reverse complement strand
TTTGTTTTTAAAAAAATGCAAAGGGAAGGGAAGTATTTTTTAAAAAAGGAAAAAGTAAATTGGTGGGGGTATGTGAAAGGGGTTTTTTGGGTGGGTGTTAAAAAGGGAAGGGTCT
>NC_051408.1:8140418-8140662 GCF_015228065.2 Penaeus monodon | reverse complement strand
GTTTAAAAGTTTAGCGTGTGTAAAAAGGGGGTAAAAGGGGGCTCCCGGGGACGGGAGAGGACGGTCAGAGAAGGGTTTTTAAAGGAAGTAATTTTTTTTTTTTTCTTTGAAAAAAAAGATAGCTTTTAAAAGGTTTAGACTTTTGCGGTGAGGAGGGAAGGGGGAAAGGGGTTTTGGGTGTTTCTTTTTTTTTTTTTGAAAAAAAGGGAAAAGCTTTTTGTGGGTTTTTGTTTTGTGTTTTGGG
>NC_051408.1:8139891-8140162 GCF_015228065.2 Penaeus monodon | reverse complement strand
CAAAGTCGTGTGGGACCCGGGGGTTAACCTTTCGCTTCAAAAGTGCCTTTTGTACCCCCGGGGAACCGGGTTTCCCCGCTGTTCGGGTTTTTGTGGGGGTTTATAAAATCCTGGGGGAACAATGGGGTGCCCAATTTTAACCTTTTTTACAACGAAATTTAAACCCCCCTTTAATTCAGGCCGACCCTTTGGAAATTTTCCCTTTTTTTCTTGAAAAAAAAAAAAAGTTTTCGGGAAAGATGCCTCCCAAATTTTCCCCAAAAAAACTTTC
>NC_051408.1:8137955-8138173 GCF_015228065.2 Penaeus monodon | reverse complement strand
AGGCGTTGGGAGATGTAAATGTCTAAAATATTTTATATATACATAGTTTCTATGTATTTTTTTTATTGAAAAAAAAAAAAAACACCGTGCTTTTTAGGCAGTTCATGCCCGAATAATTTGAAAAAAAAAAACACCTGTTTCAGGCATTTTATGCCTGAAGCTTTGGGTAAAGAATATGTACTAGTTCTAGTATTTTTCATTGAAAATGGAAAACACCG
>NC_051408.1:8137401-8137547 GCF_015228065.2 Penaeus monodon | reverse complement strand
TTTCCTGCTTTATTTTCCCCAAGTAGGGTTTTCAAAATTGTCCGACCCGTCGTAAGGGGTTTAAAAACCTATTTTGGGAAAATCGGTAACATGAAAAATTGTCGCACATTGAGCTTTTATCGTGTGAGGTGTAGATAGATAGCTAG
>NC_051408.1:8136620-8137115 GCF_015228065.2 Penaeus monodon | reverse complement strand
GACTTTTTTATTTGAAACAAAGTGGTGTCAAGCTTTCGGACCATTTGATTTTTTTTTTGAAATTTCCTTCCGGTATTTGCGTTTTTTTTTCATACCCCGAAAAACTATTTTTTGGTTTTATAAACCGAGCATCTTTAAGTTATTGGCTTATTAAGCTTCCAGTCAAGTGTTACACGTAAAAAAAAGTTCCCCGAATTTTACGTTTTTTTTAAATAAATAAAATCAATTTTTTTAAACGCTGTATTATTTTACGATAAACTATTTATATGTGTTTTGCTTATTAAAAATTCCCCAAAATTTGAAGAGATTAAACAATAAGAAAGTAATTTTTCAGTTTTATCACCATCCAAACTTTTCATAATCATCCCTATTTTTAATCATCCCATTTTTGCATGAACCAAATTTTGATTTTTCCATCGCAAATTATATAAAGGGGTGTTTGACCTTTCCCCTCTGAAATTAAAGGCCTTTTCATTAAGATATCTGATAAACCTA
>NC_051408.1:8136230-8136553 GCF_015228065.2 Penaeus monodon | reverse complement strand
TTATTATTACATAGGCCTAATGTATGAGACGCGTTTGTTAAATGTTTTTTAATTAAACTTACATTATTACAAAACAACCTATATTTACGTTAATACATCTTAATCTTTTTGCATTAAGTGAATATGTTGAAATTATTTTTTAGATGAAAGTTTGAAATTTTCAAAGATGTAATAAATGCAATTCCCCGGGCCTTTATCGAGAGTTTGGGTGCAATAATTATATGGATATGCATTAAATTTTAAAAGCAAAAAAAAAGTTTTTCTCAATAATATATGGGGATGAGATCATTCAAAAAATGGTAATACTGTAATTTTTGAAATTT
>NC_051408.1:8135264-8136136 GCF_015228065.2 Penaeus monodon | reverse complement strand
TTTGTCTACGTTTTAAAAATAAAAAAAAGCGTTGAAAAGTAAAACTGGACAATGTTTGCATTTAAATGAGTTATTCTAAATTATCATTTAGTTGGTGCGGGGTGCTCTACCCTTTCCCCCCTTCTTCCAATGCTAGGGGGTAGCAATACCCCCAAAAATTTTAAAAATACAGAAAAATGCGGAGGGAGCTTGTTCGAGGGAAAACCCACCCCCCGGGGGTTAATAAACGGCCCAAAAGTCCCTATCTTCCCGTCATTCTTAAAAATCCACAATGAACCCAAAAAAAATTTTGAACCGGGACCCTTCCTCGCCCCCGGAACCCTACCCGCTCGCCAGTACATACTCCCTTTTGGGGAATTCAGTCGAAACCCGATGCGAGTGAACAACGAAGGGGAAATAAAGAAAACCACGAAAGCCCTATTGTGGTTTTCTTGTACTTCCCTCGTTTGGGAAAAAATTTTTTCGAAAAACCCACAGCTGTTCTTTGGGCCCGTGTTTAAACTCATCCTAAAGGCCTTTTTTGGAAGCTTAAAGACTACGAGTCTCCCCGATCTTTCATTTAATAAAAAAGAAAAAGGTTTTTAAGTATCTAAAAAAACTAACAGGGATATAGTCAAAGAAGATGATATATTTCGCTAAGTTTGGGTCTTTGTTTGTTCGGACTGTTGAGATGATAGATGTTGTTGTGGTTTCAGACATTTATTTTTGTTGATTTTAGTTTGGTGTATCAGGGGAAAGGATTTGTTGCAGGGTTGTGGGAAAAAAGTTCAACACCGACCCAAGAATTTTAATGGTTTTCTTTTGAATGAAGACAGACAGGGAGAGTTTAATAATCTACTATTGAAACATTTGTGAAATGATAAGATACGTTT
>NC_051408.1:8134387-8134754 GCF_015228065.2 Penaeus monodon | reverse complement strand
GAATTTTATTTTAAAAAAAAAACCAAAAAATTTCCCCTTTCCCCACCAAATAAAGTAAATATTTTTCCCCTTTATAATTTTATGGTCGCCAAAGCAAAAAAGTAAAAAAAAAAAGTCAAAACCACTTAAGAATTACGTTTTAAAATGAAATTAATATACAATAAGCTGAAATAATGGGGAAAATAAAATTTCCTTTAAAGACTAAATTAAAATCAAAAAAAAACATGCAGTATAAAATTAAAGTAAATGTGAATAATAAAACCCCCCAACAAAGAAAAGCACCGTAACTCTTAATGATTTTATTATTTTTATAAAAAAAAGGATAGAAAAAAACCCTTTTATAATTGACAAATAATGAGTAATTTGT
>NC_051408.1:8133969-8134134 GCF_015228065.2 Penaeus monodon | reverse complement strand
CGGAAATCAAGGAGAAAACAGCTGATTTTAAAAGTAAAAGGATAGAAACCCGGCAGATGGAAAAATGCTGTGAGGGAAGGTACAGGGTTTCCGACCAGGGAAACGCGAGGGAGCGGAAGCCCCCCGTCGCGAGAGAAACGTCGCGTGTGGGGGGCTAGCCCCACT
>NC_051408.1:8133257-8133422 GCF_015228065.2 Penaeus monodon | reverse complement strand
TTTAAAAAAATAAATAAAAAATAAGGGTAATGTAATGTAATAACCAAACCAATCGTTGAAAGGAAAAAGTTTTATAATTTTGACTGAGTTTATTGCTTAGGACATTTTTATCTACCCTTTTTTTTCTATTTCTTTTTTTTCAAATTTTTATCAATTTTTTTTAAA
>NC_051408.1:8132737-8132804 GCF_015228065.2 Penaeus monodon | reverse complement strand
AACAACGACAATAAGGCCGACTCTGTTAGCTGTTTTATTTGAATATTCCTAATGAACGAATCTCCAA
>NC_051408.1:8132179-8132297 GCF_015228065.2 Penaeus monodon | reverse complement strand
CAGGAAAAAATACACACATATATGAATGTGTGTTACGGATGTATATATATATTTATTTGGTTATTTTTTACCTTTTTTTTATTATTTATTTTTTTACATTTACATTTTTATACTTCTT
>NC_051408.1:8130734-8132110 GCF_015228065.2 Penaeus monodon | reverse complement strand
CCTTCTCAAACTGAAGTATATACAATTTCAAAATTAAAATAAATAAAAAGTCCAATCGTGGCCGCCCCCGCGCACCCGTCGTGAGCAACGGCGAAGGCCCTGCTCAGTAGCAGCGGTGGAGCAGGCGGATCCTTTCCTGCTCAAGGGCCTCCAGCAGCGCGCCCAGGCCCTGGCGCTTCCTCGGCCTCATGTCCTGGCTCTTGGAGAACCAGCGCCTCACCAGCTGCGGCATCTGCTGATTCCCGCTGAAGACGAACAGCAGCAGCTTTCCCACGGCGTATGCGTCGGAGAGGCTGCCGCACGGGCCCGACCTCTCGCTCCCGCAGATCTCGGGGGCGTAGGGCAGGCGCGGGTTCCACTGGATCCCCAGCCTCGGCAGCGTCCCGGCCACCATGGTCAGACCGAAGTCAATGACGGTGACCCGGGCTCCCCCAGCGCCCATCCGCACGCACACGTTGGCTGGCTTGATTTCGTTGTGGGTGAGGCCGTGCTTGTGCATGCTTTCCACGATGTTGCACACCTGCCTCACAACAGACATCCTTTGCTCCGTGTGCAAGCGGGCGACGAGGTGGGCGTCGAGGGTCTGGCCGGCGTACCTGGTGACCAGGCACATCCTCTCCGGACACACGCCCACGAGGCGCTGGAACCCGTCGTATTCGGCCAGCAGCGTCATCGCCTTCGCTTCGACGATGAAGCTGCGGAACGCCTCGAGGCTCTGGGCCTGTTTCACGACCAGCTCCTTCTCAAGGTTCAGGAAGATGGTGCCTTAGCCGCCCTTGCCCAGCTGCCTGGGCGTGGCGCCCAGGCAGCTGCGGAGTTGTCACAGACAAAAATGTCATGTGAAAGTCCACGCAGAAGCGTACGGACGAGTTGACTTCTGCCTCGAGCAGCCTCCTCGGGACTGAAATGTCTTTAAACTTAATCTAGAATAAAATCTAGAAACAGTTTTCAAAGCGCGCGGATAAACTCTACGGCCTAATCGCTTGTCTGTTGTGTTGAGTGGGCAATGTCTAAACGTGACTCCTTGCCCTCTGTTGACAAGTCTGCTTCTCACTGCCTGTTGTTTTCAGCTTCTTCTGCTATGGTTCCGTGGTTCCGTGTTCCCGGGCGCGCTTGCTGGGACGCACTTCCTTCGGACAGGAGAGAGTGACCTGCTCCTCACTGCTCAGGGTTGCGTCTCTCTGGATGCCCAAGGAGTCGACGATTTGGAGGAAATCCTCGTCTAACTCCTTTTCTTCTGTGCGTACGTCTGCGTCGACAGTTTGGATCCCTACTGATGCCATGGGATCGAGGAAATCGGCCTCGAAAGCCATGCTGCTTGGCGGAATCCGCGGAGCAAGGTTGCAACACGTCCGATCTCTAGCTGTGCTCAAGGC
>NC_051408.1:8129900-8130092 GCF_015228065.2 Penaeus monodon | reverse complement strand
GTTAAATAGACATATATAAACAAGAAATAGACAGATGAAGAATAGAAATTAAAAAAAAAAAGACGAGGGAAAAATAGAAAGAAAAAGGAAGAGAAGAATAAACACAAAATATAGAGGAGAGAGAGGATTGGGGGGGGGGTCGCCTGGTGAAATGACCCGTGAAGTGATCGCATTTGGGGATGAGGTGAGTGA
>NC_051408.1:8129330-8129595 GCF_015228065.2 Penaeus monodon | reverse complement strand
AAAGGATCGGTTACAGATTTTATCAATATTCTTTTCTTTTTTGGGTGGGGTGGGGGGTCACTCAACTGAAACCCAACCCAACCAATCACAACCATTCGTGAAACAACCCCATTATCTGTTAACCACTACCCCTAAGTCGGACCAACCATCTGTCATCCCTGTTCACCAAAGGCCCATTAAAACCACACGCACAAGCACACAAACAAACAGATGGACAAACGTAACCCATGCCTGTGTCTCGTTTCAACACCCGTGGGTTTAAACT
>NC_051408.1:8129004-8129180 GCF_015228065.2 Penaeus monodon | reverse complement strand
GGGGGGGGGAAGAGAACGTGAGGGAGGAAGAACGAAGAGTGACAGGAAAAGAGAGAGAACAGGAGTCGAATCCCCCCCCCCCTCCTCCGTCGCCACCTCGTCCCTCAATCACCCTGACGCCCGTCCTTCCTCGGGTGCTCTTTGGGCTTCCTTCCTCCTTGAACGGCTTTCTGTCC
>NC_051408.1:8128474-8128591 GCF_015228065.2 Penaeus monodon | reverse complement strand
TCTTTTCCCTTCCGTCACTACGCACCATTAGGGGTAGTATCACGTTGCCGCAGGTGCTGTACAGGGCTACACAAAAACCTTAATGACACTCTCGGCTCTGAAGACACGTGCCAGTTA
>NC_051408.1:8127046-8127352 GCF_015228065.2 Penaeus monodon | reverse complement strand
GAGAAAGTAAATAAGTGATTATTGCAATACAATACACATGAATCAACAGGTAAATTCCCGTGCAGCTTAACAAGGCCATAGGATGGGAGGTCAAAGCACTGTCGTCTGTAAATCACGCTGCCCTTCTATATAGTAACGGAGGTAATTATGTTTATCAAAAAGGAAATTAGAGAGATGATAATGGGATAATTTGCATACGCTATGGAGAGTGTTATCATACGGTTTAGAGTGAGTTGAATTTCGTATGGAAGATAATTTTCTTTGTGAAGGGTTTTATTGGAATAAATCTGTGGATATTTGGGTGGG
>NC_051408.1:8126145-8126408 GCF_015228065.2 Penaeus monodon | reverse complement strand
CTGTAGTGTGGCTAGTCCCCACACGCGACGTTATCTCTCGCGACGGCGGGCTTCCGCTCCCTCGCGCTTCCCTGGTCGGGCAACCTGTACCTTCCCTGCACAGCATTTTTCCATCTGCCGGTTTCTATCCTTTTACTCTTATCATCAGCTGTTTTCATCCTTGATTTTCGTGTTTTCTGTTTGTTTTAGTTTGCCCGGTTTGGTACATTTTCTTTGGTACTCGTTTGGTTTTGATTAGCTTACCTTTTTACTTTTTAAATGCA
>NC_051408.1:8125762-8126028 GCF_015228065.2 Penaeus monodon | reverse complement strand
TTATCTATTATTTTACATATGTTCATTTTTGTGATTTTTTTACATTTTTATCATTTTAACTAAATTACTCATTATTTGTCAATTTATCAATAGGTTTTTATTTCTATCCTACTTTTATATAATAATAATAATCATTAAGAGTTACGAGTGCTTTTCTTTGTTCGGGGTTTTATTATTCACATTTACTTTAATCTTATACTGCATGTTTTTTCTTGAATTTAATATTAGTCTTTAAATGTAAGTTTTCATTTTACCATTATTTCAGC
>NC_051408.1:8124727-8125118 GCF_015228065.2 Penaeus monodon | reverse complement strand
GTCTTCATTCCAAAAGTAAACCATTACAAAATTCATTGGTCGAGTGTTGCAACATTTTCCCAACAACGCCTGCAACAAAATGCCTTTAGCCATGCATACACCAAACTAAAAATCAACACAAATAAATGATCTGCAACACACGAACAACATCTATCATCTCAAACAGTCCGAACAGAAGCAAAGATCCAACTTAGCGAAATATATCATCTTCTTTGACTATATACCTGTCTAGATATTTTTAGATACATTCAAATACACACTTTCTTGTTTTATATGATGAAAGATCGTGGAGACTCAGTAGTCATTAAGCTTCCAACAAAGGCCTTTAGGATGAGTTTACAACACAGGGACCAAGAACAGCTGTGGGTCATTTTCGAATAAAAGTTTTCCC
>NC_051408.1:8124326-8124620 GCF_015228065.2 Penaeus monodon | reverse complement strand
AGGGAGTATGTACATGGCGAGCGGGTAGGGTTCCGGAGGCGAGGAGACGGTCCCAGGTTCAGAATTTTTTTTGGGTTCAATTGTGGATTTTTCAAGAATGACTGGAAAGATAGGGACTCTTGGCCGTATTATTAAACGTCCCCGCGGGGTGGGATTTCCCTCAGAACAAGCTCCCTCCGCATTTTTCTGTATTATTAAAGTTTTGCGGGTATTGCTAGCCCCATAGCATTGGAATGAACGCGGGGCAAGGGTAAGAGCACCCCGCACCAAACTAAATGATAATTTAGAATATAC
>NC_051408.1:8124013-8124156 GCF_015228065.2 Penaeus monodon | reverse complement strand
TTCAGAAATTACAGTAATTACCATATTTGAATGACTCTCATCCCCATATATATATTGAGAAGAACTTTATTTTGCTCTTAACATATATGCATATCCATATATGAGTTATGTGCACCCAAACTCTCGGATCAGAGGTCCGGAAT
>NC_051408.1:8123222-8123751 GCF_015228065.2 Penaeus monodon | reverse complement strand
AAAGGTTTTTATACAAGATGATCTTAATGATAAGCCTTTAATTTCAGAGTGGTAAGTCATACACTCATTTATAAAATTTTGCGATGGAAAATCATATATGGGTTTCATGCATATAACAGTGTGGATGATTAATAATAGGGATGATTAGTGCAAGATTGGATGGCTGAGTGAAACTGAAAAATTATCTTTCTTATTGTTTAATCTCTTCTAATTTGGAATTTATATAAGCGAAATTATGCACATATATAATAGTTTATCGGTAAAATAATACAGCGTTTAAAGAAAATGTGATGTTTATTTATTTATAGAAAACGTAAAAATTGGGAGGGACCACTTTTTCTTACGTTTTAACACGTTGACTAGGAAGCTGTAATAAAGACCAATAACTTAAAAGATGCTCGTGATTATAAAACCATAAAAAATAGCTATTGCAGTGGTATGAAAAAAGAAACGCGAAGATGACCGGAAGAGAAGAATATTCAAAATAAAATCAAATGTGTCCGTAAGCTTGACTACCACTTATGTTGTC
>NC_051408.1:8122821-8122949 GCF_015228065.2 Penaeus monodon | reverse complement strand
CTCAAATGTGCGACAATTTTTCTATGTTACCGACTTTACACAATAGAGCTTTTAACCCCTTATCGACGGGTCGGAACAATGTTGTAAACCTAACTTGACGGGAAATAGAAGCAGGCAACTCTCGTCAA
>NC_051408.1:8118042-8118697 GCF_015228065.2 Penaeus monodon | reverse complement strand
TAGGTTCATCCTAGAGACTAATTTAGGTTATATCCCCAGGCTCTTGTCCGCCCCCCCCCCTCCCTCCCCCAATTACTATTATCTTCCCTTGTCATACTTTCTTGCCCACTTTGTCCAGGATAGTCGAAATTCCCATGGTAAAGCCGCCCGCAAAGTTCCTTAACGGTTTATTCTGTGCTTTGGACGTAATCTTTGTCCCAAATATATTGATGTAATAACAAATAAATGAAGTGAGTTATATAATACGAAATCCCTCTCCCCCAAAAGATCGAAATAGATATGATTACATGTTAACTAGGGCAGTTCTGTAATACGTAATTGTTCTCCCAAACAGATAAATAAATATGATAAACAAGTAAAGGCGGTTATATAATACGTAATCCTTCTCCCAAACAGATGAAAACAAATCCAATTGCAAATAAATGATGGCAGTTATATAATACGCCTTTCCTCAGGCAGAAGTATGTGTATATATCACTCGAAACCTAAAGTACTTTGTTGGGAATAGCTAGGCATAAAATCCGGTCATTACCAATAGTGATCAGTTATGATATTACATATTAAAGCAGTATTTCGTTGTTTTAATGTGTTCATGTAATTAGATCATTATCAAATTTGTTCTCTTAAAGATCAATAACATACGCAGATCACCATC
>NC_051408.1:8116832-8117305 GCF_015228065.2 Penaeus monodon | reverse complement strand
GGTCCACAAACACAAAGCATTACCAAAGAACCGCTGACCCATTTAAGACCTACAAGAGGTTTTCAGCGCCAGGTAGTCGCGGCAGACTAGGCTTACACATTAAATACGGCTGCAGTCGTGAGGTAGACCCTCCTCTGTGTAGACGCAGGGTCCTGTGCTCGTGTAATGGGAGTATCACTATAACTGTTATGGCCATAGAGTAGATCTAGGACACGATATGATAAGGATCGAATTTGTATGGAAGTGTTCCCTGTGTGTGTGTATTACGTGTTAAAGTGTTGTTGTGTTGGAATTATTGGGTGTTTTTTTTTGGGGGGAGTGGATTTTCTGAAGAGGAAAAAATCGGATATATAGTTTAAAAGATCGCGTGGACTTTTAATGGTTTTAGATAAGTGACGTGTGTAGTGTGGTGATTTTCATGTAAGTAACAAAGTATTGTTTAAAAGTATTATAACTGTTGTGTTTTTTTCAGT
>NC_051408.1:8116492-8116577 GCF_015228065.2 Penaeus monodon | reverse complement strand
ACGTGCATGCCACAAATGTGCATTTCGATGATAACACATAAAACGTGCAATAGGATTTGGCCTTTAGCTACCGCTGCTTAAAGCT
>NC_051408.1:8115891-8116197 GCF_015228065.2 Penaeus monodon | reverse complement strand
AATCGCAAGCTAAACAGATACAACGTATAGCCACAGCCTTATGAAAACAAAACAGCATATTGATGTTTTTCTGGACGTTTTCTAATACCACAACTGCCCACAAACAAAGCGAATGACCAATTACAGGATTTTCCCTGATCTTACCTGATTTTCCATGATTTTCCCTTCCACGAGAGCCAAACACAGCAGTGGATTTTACGTTCGGTCTGTTTTGCCAGTTATTACCTTTATGGTCGATTTTTTTTTCTGTTGCGGAATGGGGAGTCATAATTCGGCATGAATATTATTCTGATAAAATGAGTGAGT
>NC_051408.1:8115278-8115797 GCF_015228065.2 Penaeus monodon | reverse complement strand
AACCTCCGACCGCACCAAGCAACCCCGACGCGGTGTATAATCAGCCATAACCTCTTCCTCAACTCTCCCTACAGCCCGAAGATGATGGTCCTCCCTCGGTCGTGTTCGCCCTCCTTCGATCCCACGCCCCAGCTGCTTCGCCTCCTCCTCCTGGCGTCCCTGCTGTTCGAAGTCCTCCTCTCCTGCCACGCCATCTCTCTCGATTCCTTCGGGCTGTCCTTCGTCGCGAGGGGCGCCGTGGGAGTCCTGTCAGCTATCATGTCCTTCGTGACGATCGCCAGGAGGCTGTTTGTACTACTCGATCCTACTACGGGTGTCCGTAAGTAGGCCTGTTGTTTATACTTTTCTTCCGTGTAAATCCCTTATGCGAAGTAAGTGAGCGAAGGGGGGAAAATGTAAATTTTGTGTTGTTCCTCTTATTAAAATGTGCCGTTCGCACTTTCTCCTGTGTCTGGAACGTGGAAACTTGTATTGAAGTCTAATGCAGTCATTACAAATTCGAGTCAGCTGGAGTTTGTT
>NC_051408.1:8114263-8115205 GCF_015228065.2 Penaeus monodon | reverse complement strand
CACATGAATCGCCACGTTTTATTTGTTTGTTTTGCATTGCTCTAACTCGACTAATGAAAACAAATCGCACAGGCATCTGTATTTATGAAGAAGATATCATTTTCCACCGAGGCTTTCTCCTGTCGTGAACAAAACCATAACCAAAAGCATATCAAAATGAACACTAATAACCGTTCCAGATTACGCAACTTCTCGCTTCCCCCTCTTTTCTCCCCACTTTGATCCCCCCCCGCTCCTTTCTACCCCTTCCATTCTTCTTATTGTCCCCTTTCCCCTCCCCTTCCCCTTTTTCATCCTTTACTTTCCTCCATTCAAACATTTTCTCTCCCTACCTCCTTCCTCCTCATTACACTCACTCCTTCCTCCTCATTACACTCACTCCTTCCTCCTCATTACACTCACTCCTTCCTCCTCATTACACTCACTCCTTTCTCCTCATTCCACTCACTCCTTTCTCCTCATTACACTCACTCCTTCCTCCAATCTTTTCATCTCCCTTCCCCATCCCTCTCCCCTCCTTCCCTCCCTCTCCCCTTCTCCTTCCCTTCCTCTCCCCTCTTTCCCTCCCTTCCTTCCCCCCTCTCCCTCCCTCCCTCTCCCCCTCTCCCTCCCTCCCTCTCCCCCTCTCCCTTCCTTCCTCTCGCTCCTCCCACCCCCTCCCTCCCGCCGTTTCCCCCTTCCCTCCCACTCCCCCTCCCTTTCCCACCCTCCCCCAAGCAGATGCTCAGCAAAATTAACATTAGCATCATTATTCATTAAGTAAGTAGGCTAGCAGATACAACAGACGTAGTCCTTGTCAACAAAGCTCAGTCGGGAAAAGCTGAAGAATTCATAACGTTTTGCAAAGTGCGACATATGGAGTCCGTGCTTCTGCAAAGGAATTTTTAGATTTTTTTTTCTTTGTTGTTTAGTAAAAGTGGATTAATAAATAGATTGAAAATA
>NC_051408.1:8113641-8113857 GCF_015228065.2 Penaeus monodon | reverse complement strand
TTATCTACGCATTGATATTTGAAGGAAAAGTATGCAAATAAAATTTATAACTGGATTATATTTATATCTATAACGGAACTAGCCGACGAAAATTCCGTTTTATATGCATTTTTTTCTGAGTTAACTTATATCAGCTAAGAGATTGTATCATAGTTATCAAGTACAATCAAGTTCATTGTTTACGACTGAAAGTACTTGTTATACAAACGATTATAT
>NC_051408.1:8113038-8113533 GCF_015228065.2 Penaeus monodon | reverse complement strand
ATCATACCTAAGTATCCATAACAAAAATGATCTTGTATAACACAAAACCCATTTTAAAAAACACTGATTGCGTAATTTAATCCTCGTAAATTTCCCCTTATGCTCTTTAGCCGCAAAAGGTGAAACACTTTATCTTCGTGGGGGGAAAATAAAACACACTCGGTTAAGCCCGGGGAATTTGTCCTGTGAGAGAGTAAGTTGACCCGGAATATAAAGGAAAAATGGGTAATTTATAAACACCAGGGGTTTTAGTAGCATTTTCATATACATGGATCTCACAAAATTTTGTAGTCACTTTGGGAAGAAATACTCGCTAAAAAAGGGCAATAGGTACTTTTTAAACACGCACTTTACGCATTAAAAACACACACACCACCCCAAAAATAAAACACAACAACCACACACACCCCCACACCACCCCACACACACAAAAAACACCTCCCTTTAACACACAAAACCCACACACCCCACCCCACCCCACAAAACCTACGCAAC
>NC_051408.1:8112616-8112917 GCF_015228065.2 Penaeus monodon | reverse complement strand
CGCATAGAAACCCAGCTCTTAGATGCCCTGCCCCAAATAAAAAACTAAATCCCCTTCAAGCTGTTATAAAAATTTTTTTCCTCGTAAAAAAAAGAATTTTTTATTTTCGGCCATGACAGTACATCCCTTTACCCCCTCCTCCCCTCCCCCCCCTTATCTTATCTTTTTTCCCCCTTTCCCTCTTTATAAACCCCCTTTCCTCTCTCTACCTCCCCCACTTTACATTCCCTTTCCCTCTTCCTTCTCCCTTTTGGACAATTCAAACCTTCCTTTTCCCCTTCTCTTCCCACCCTTTAACCTT
>NC_051408.1:8112418-8112502 GCF_015228065.2 Penaeus monodon | reverse complement strand
TGTACTTGATATGAATCTAAAATAAAATTTAAACCTTTCTTTTTTCCTTTATTTTTTTGTTGAGTGGATCCTGCTTTTTCCCTT
>NC_051408.1:8111323-8112143 GCF_015228065.2 Penaeus monodon | reverse complement strand
AAATTTGGTACTCTCTTTTCCCTCTCCGTTCTTTCCCCTCTCTCCCCCCTTTTATCCTCCTTTCCCCTCACTCTACTTTCCGATTTTCTCTTTCCCTGTCTTTTCTTTTTTCCCCCTTTCCTTGCATCCCCCTTTTCTGCCTTCTCCCGGGCCCCCCCTTCCCCCTTTCCTTTTTCTCTCCCCTTCCCCCCCCTTTCGCCCTTTGTTTCCCCTTCCCATTTTTTCCCAAAACCCCCCCCTTTTTTCAACACACTTTCTTCATCTCCCCCCCCTTTTCCCTCTCCCCCTTTTCCTTTTTACCCCCCCTTTTCCCACACATCCCTCCCCCCTCCTTCCTCCCCCTCCCTCCCTCCTTCTTTACTCCCTCCCCCCCTTTCCCCCTTTCCTTAATTTTCCCCTCCCTTCCTCCCCTCTCTCCCCCCTCCCTTCCCCTCCCTTTCCCCCTTCCCCACCCCCTTCTTTTTCCCTTTCCTCCATTTCCCCCCTTTCCTCTCCCCCCCTTTCCCCCCTTCTCCCCCCCCTCCCCCCCTTTCCATTCTCTCCCCCCCCCTCCATGTTTAACTTTCCCAGACAATGTTTTAAAATTTAATTTCCATCGTCACTTTCCCAGAAAAAATTTCTCAAGCCTAACATTTAACATTTTCGAAGCCATGGAAGTTTTCCCTTCAAATTTGTCTTATTGAACACCCTTTTTGAAAACCTAATTCAAATTCCTTTCATCATTTGGGGCTTTTTCTCCACTAGTAAAATACATAAAAATTAATAGGGGGCGGGATAACCGTTCCCAATTTTCACTAATTCGGTTATTTATTGTAAAGGT
>NC_051408.1:8110483-8111295 GCF_015228065.2 Penaeus monodon | reverse complement strand
CGGGTTACCCTACGCCTCGATATAACGGTAACCCAAAGAAAATATGGCATAAATTTTTTTCCCTTTAAATAAAAAAGTACGAAATTGTTTTCTCTCTTTTTTTTTCCCCCGAGAAAAAATGAGATTCCTTTTTCCCCAAATTTCTCTCTTAGGTCATGGGAAATGTGGGCCCACGAGGGCCAGTGGCGAGACGGAAGGGACCATAGAAAAGGGTGGAGAGAGGGGAGGGGTTAGTTGAGGAAGAAGGGGGTTTGGGACTAGTTAAAATTTAAGGGAAAAGGGGAGATGATTAGGTCTGCATTTTTAAAAACCGGGTTGTTTTTTTTTTTCGTGGGGGTTGTGTTTATCTGATTTTTATTCGTGAGAAAAATTTAGAATCAAAGGTTAACTTTTAAAACTTTTAATTTTATCCAAAAGATTTATAACAAAAAGATAATATAATGAAGATTATAATGATTTAAAAATAATAATGTAAAAAAAAAAGAAAAATTATAATGTCATTAAATTTCTATTTAAAGGGTGTGATAAAAATTAAAAAATAAAGGGAAAAATAATGGTAATTATAATAATAAAAAAAATGTTAAAAACATAAATTTTCCTGCCAATCAAAGAGGGTAGCAGTTAGCTTTAAAATTTTGGTTCTCCTAAAAAAAAGGAAAAAGAAGTTACAGGGCTAGGATTTCACGCAAAAAAACAGATCAGAGTACGTAAACAAAGGAAAAAAGGGGCCCTTTTGGGGTTACATGAACCCGGTGGATGGGGAAAGTGTTAATATTATTTTCTTTTTTTTATGGATCCAAAAAATGGTTTGA
>NC_051408.1:8110081-8110364 GCF_015228065.2 Penaeus monodon | reverse complement strand
CAAACGTTTTAAGAAAGGTTTTTGCCTGTTTTTCAGTTTCTGCGTCAAATCTTTTTTTTATTTAATTTTTTTCCCCAGGCTTCTTTTTTGAAAAAACCTAAACCTTACTGATCCCAAAATTTTTGACAAGGGAAATAAAAGTAGATTTGGGATTTATCATTATTTGTATCCCGTTTTGATTAGAGTCACCTCTATTATTTAAAAAACATTCTAAAACCTTTATTTTAATTGCATAACTGTTTTTTGTCAAATAAGCAGAGCAGGAAAATTTTTAAAAAAACTC
>NC_051408.1:8109674-8110059 GCF_015228065.2 Penaeus monodon | reverse complement strand
CCTTTGAGTCATAAAAAAAAAATAGAATAGCCTTTATTTGCTTTTCCCCCCTTAATCATCCTTTTTAAGGTTTTCCCAAAAGAGTCCCGAAAATAGCCCCCTTAAGGGTTCCCAATCCCCCCCTAACAAAAATTTAAAAAAAAGATGGGTTTTTGGAAACCCAAACCAAAATTTCAGGGGACATAAAAAAATTTTAAGTCATCATATTTTAAAGGGAACCCCCTTTAAATATTTTTAAAAAAATTCAAAATTTCCCTTTCATTTTTTTAATAAAAATTGGATTTAATTTCCTTTTTATCTGGGGGAAAAAAATTTTTTTTAAAATCATAAAAAGGGGTTTTAAAAAAAAGACATATTTTGCCCGACACTAACTGCGGGGCGTCAA
>NC_051408.1:8108994-8109628 GCF_015228065.2 Penaeus monodon | reverse complement strand
ATCACCATTTGTCTTAGAAAAGCCTTTTGATACACCCCAACGTCGAGGAATTTTTTGGGGCCCCAAAGTCTGTAATAATACCCAAACCCCTTTTAAGGGAAACGCCGCCGGAGAGTCCCTTGACCCCCCGGGGCTATAATAAACCCTAGTCATCACCCGCACTCATTGTGGGGCCGCGGGGAGTCGAAAATGTATTTTGTAGAAATTTTTTTAAAAAATTTTTGATGGCAACAGAAATAGCATTTTTTTGTGCGGATTAGACATGACCCCCTTACCTCAAAAATTCCAGGTAAAAATTTTATCACCTGGATAATATTTCATGGGTTTTTCGTGATTTGTTTTAAAAGGGGAGAGAAAAAAAGGGAAAAAAAACAAATTTTTTTGATTTTTCACACACATGCATATAAACAAAAAATGAAGGGAAAAATAGATAAGAATGGAGGGGAGGATTTACAGATTTACAGAAATAAAAAGCCCAAAAAATACATACTGCTTACCCTTTAAAGGATTTGTGACGATTACACTTTGTAAAATTTGGGTTTGATGGAGTATTTCAAAACAAAAAACACGTGTGGGGGAAAAAATTGCTGGCGAATCGAAAGTGAAAAAAAACCAGTATATTAAAAGCAAAGTG
>NC_051408.1:8108527-8108845 GCF_015228065.2 Penaeus monodon | reverse complement strand
AAAAAAACCACAACATTCCCCGTTCACTCGGGCAGTTGAAAACAAATATAAATTACTCTTGTACTTTAAAACTTTTCTTATCGAATCAGTGGAAAAGAATTATGGAATTTTCGTTGGGAAAGGGGCAAAAACCCCTTTTCCCCTGACGGGACTTTGGGGAAAACAAAATCGTGAACAAAGGGTTTTTGGTTTAAAACGGCTAAGAAGTGCCCAAATCATCTTCCAACCTCGTTTTTTTTTTTTAATATTATTAGTTTTTTCAGTTAAAATGTATGCATTTGTTTTGGGGTTTAAACCATCTATCTTCATCTATTAAAA
>NC_051408.1:8106494-8106702 GCF_015228065.2 Penaeus monodon | reverse complement strand
AATACCAATGAGATTGTGGTTTAATACCATACAATGGTATTACCTCTAATCTGTATCGCATAACGTAATTGTAAGTAAACAGCAATAATAATAATGATTTCTGTCCAGTGAATTTAGAAATAATCAACTTTCTGAAGGGCAACCTCTCAAGAAATTGGATAAATAAACATCCAAATAAATAACAACAACGAAAAACAAATCCCTATCG
>NC_051408.1:8106237-8106465 GCF_015228065.2 Penaeus monodon | reverse complement strand
TCTTAAAAATATTGTACCAGACATGAGCAAGCGTTGTTAAATCCCACGGGAGACTAAACTGCATGCAAATAACTTCATGACTTACTGGGCGCCGAAAGAATACACCCCATGAATATATGAGTATAAAAATTTTTCCCTTATTGCTTTGAGAAATAAACCAGCGTTTTGACGTTATAAAAGTAATAGACTCTTTTTATGGGGAAATATTTTGTGTGATGATATGCCTAG
>NC_051408.1:8106042-8106137 GCF_015228065.2 Penaeus monodon | reverse complement strand
TTCATATGAGTAGTGCAAACATTTTTTTCCTGCGTGTGATATGTGTGAAAAAAATTGATATCATACTTGTAAAGGGAACGAAGGATGTGTTGTTG
>NC_051408.1:8105428-8105602 GCF_015228065.2 Penaeus monodon | reverse complement strand
CGCGTGCATCCCTCCCCATCCCCTCCTCCCCGTGACTGATGCCTTGAGTAAACAGGATAGGGACGTAAGAGAGGGCGAGGGCCAGGAGCACGAAGATGAAGTGACGTGTACCTTATGGCTCTTACTGGCACCCCTTAAACTGGCACCCCGGACTGGCACCCCCTCCGAACTCAT
>NC_051408.1:8105283-8105402 GCF_015228065.2 Penaeus monodon | reverse complement strand
GCTTTGAGTGCCTCATCCTCCTTTTACTCTTTCCCACGTACACACGGGGGTATGCGCGAGCGAGCGAAGACATACATTACATACACGATGTAAACATACACGAACACGCATACACAGAT
>NC_051408.1:8104816-8104975 GCF_015228065.2 Penaeus monodon | reverse complement strand
TTATTCCGGGACCAGTAACGAATATAATGTATAAGGCAAAGTGTAGATCAACGAGATGCAAAAACTATTTTAGGCATTACTCTTTCTCCGTATTTGATTCTTTTTGTCTGCCTGGTCTGTTTGACCGCCCTCGTCTCTGCCTCTGTCTCTTTCTGCCAG
>NC_051408.1:8103853-8103968 GCF_015228065.2 Penaeus monodon | reverse complement strand
AGGCAGACGATCACGCACGTATGCTGAGGATCATCCAATCTTCTTTTAACAATATTTTCTCAACTCAAATTATGCTCCGTCGATCTTCTTACTCTGGCCTAACCTTCTCGGCATT
>NC_051408.1:8103369-8103814 GCF_015228065.2 Penaeus monodon | reverse complement strand
ACACATCCTGGGTCGTTTCTCATGGATATGTACACTTAAGAACACACGCATGCGAGAGACTGTACAGGTTTAAACGTACATGGAATTATACACAGTCATATGGGTATGCCATGTGACTCTCCCTACGTTCCTCCTTCCCTATACGTGGATAGATTTATTTGTTTATCTATTTCAAATCATCTCATCCTATCTCTACCTTTAGTGAAACTGATAATTGAATTATATAAAGACTTTGTACAGTTGCAACATTCCTATCATTATCCCCCCCCCCCCGTCTCCTATGAAATTCGCGGTTTCTATTCCAATACTGCTAATGTTTTGCAATTTGCAGTTTGATCTGATTTTATCTTTAGTCATATCTCATAAGGTCAAAGGTCAAAAGTGAGAATTCTGTTGCTTTGGGGTCAAGGGTCAGGGAAGTATGTTTTTCTGAAATACCGTATTG
>NC_051408.1:8102984-8103119 GCF_015228065.2 Penaeus monodon | reverse complement strand
ACCATCGGAAAAAAATCCTATTATGTTACAAAACTCACGTCCCTCTAACCTTGGTCAAATTTAGGATATGCAAACGATGAAAAGATCCATTTTATCAAAAATGAAAATAGCACGAAACGAAAACAAACACAAACT
>NC_051408.1:8102862-8102945 GCF_015228065.2 Penaeus monodon | reverse complement strand
TAAACATTTTGATTTTTGCAAAATTTACGGATCGGAAGAAACGGCCATAAATCTGATAAGGATACTGATAAACATGATCCTGT
>NC_051408.1:8102724-8102834 GCF_015228065.2 Penaeus monodon | reverse complement strand
TAAGAAGGAGGTTGATCGACCGTGTGCTAACAGTTTCATTTAGTGGAATATATAACCTTAGGAGAGAGTAGCATGCTATTGTTGCAAAGGTTTTGGTTGAGAAATGCTTA
>NC_051408.1:8101675-8101775 GCF_015228065.2 Penaeus monodon | reverse complement strand
CAAGTGTACTAAGAATGAAGTTCCAAAGCCCTCCTAATCGTACTATAGAAGTTTTGTCCATGACTGAACCTATTTAATATGTACACGGAACACAGGTATA
>NC_051408.1:8101090-8101629 GCF_015228065.2 Penaeus monodon | reverse complement strand
CTCTACTATTCGTCCTTTAGACCCCCTCCCCCCCCCTCGGAGTTATGACAGGAGCCCCCTGTTACTCGACCCCCGTACATCTGGCTACACCATATCTCCTCAGACCAAACGGCACATAATTCCCTTAAATACCACAGAACTTTCGACCATCCACACCTCCAACTGAAGGCACACATTGGCATCTCATCCACTGAGAGCGTTAAGCCTCTTGACACACATACTCGAACACGGGAAGCTACGATAAACCACTCAGAAAGACGGGCCCACAGACCCTTCAGTATGTCAGTGGGTTTACGACCTTATTCCCTCCCGACTTTGGTGTCACATTCCTTGGAGAAGTCGCTCTGAAGATGCGTCCGTAGTGTACACCCGGTAAGTAATGAGTGGGAAGGAAGTGAACATTGTAACACTAATAGAAGTAATGTGTCTCGGGATGGCGAGATTCCGCTGCCTTGTTACCGTTAAGAACATAAGTTAACACTTCGAAGCGACACGCCGAGAGACACTTAAATTCAACCCATCGTGGCTTTTGCAGTGGG
>NC_051408.1:8100081-8100295 GCF_015228065.2 Penaeus monodon | reverse complement strand
CGATGCCTATGGTAAACATGAAAGCACATCACTGAAGTTGTGGCAAATTGGCATGTCTGGCTGTGGCTTGTTCATAAGATTCGAACCACTCCGCAATTGTTTCGTAACTCCGAACCTAAAACATACCATACACTACCAAGAAATTTACGTGCCGAGGGTTACATTACTCGTCAACTTCGTATTCACAGTTTTTTTTTCGAAACCTATAAGGCTT
>NC_051408.1:8099626-8099690 GCF_015228065.2 Penaeus monodon | reverse complement strand
TCACAGGGAAAGTAGAAGTATTGCTTGAAGTTTTGCAGACTTGAATCCATCACGAGTATGCTCT
>NC_051408.1:8099389-8099517 GCF_015228065.2 Penaeus monodon | reverse complement strand
TAGGCCTTTAAACCTGATTGTAATATCCCTCTGGCTGGTGATGTATGACATGCATTTGACAGCAGAGCTACCACCGTGTATTAAGTCAGCCACTACTTTTCACTATTCTTCATTCCGTAGTGTCATAA
>NC_051408.1:8097176-8097485 GCF_015228065.2 Penaeus monodon | reverse complement strand
AATCATGCTCAAGTGTAGGTTATTAGCGTCAAATTAAATGCAGTTTTCCGTAAACTTCAATTTCATCTAATACGTTCTTGTCTAGTTCCGCGAGTAATATGTATTTTCAGGTGGTGTTTTCTTTGCCTGGATAACAAAAAAAGTCTCCAGAAAATCATGATCTCCGGGAAAAAATAGACAGAAAGGAAGAGATGTATTAACTGACGTTTTTGTTTCAGTCTTTCGCGATTTTAATTGCACGTCCACCAGTATACAGTTTTGGATCCTCTCCGGCCGTGTTCTTTTACAACCATTACTTAATTCCAAATC
>NC_051408.1:8096831-8097072 GCF_015228065.2 Penaeus monodon | reverse complement strand
TAACTTGCCACTGTCTCATTGTCCAAACAGTAGAGTATATAGTACAACTGTCGTGTCGTGAATGAAGCTTCGAAACGCTCCGAACCAAAACAAAGCGGGTCCTATTATTCGCACGTTCGAGACGGAATCGAAACATGCTTCACGAGAGTTTTTGGCCGTGGCTGCGCACTACAGGTCTGGCGAAATCATTCATTGGAAACAGTCAGAGGTATTTTTTTTCTGTGATTTTTTGTATTAGGAT
>NC_051408.1:8096515-8096786 GCF_015228065.2 Penaeus monodon | reverse complement strand
TGTATGAGGATTATATATATGTATTTTGTATTAGGATTACGTATATTATGCAGAACTTCTCACAGTTGTTAATTCAGGATGTGAATTTATTGATTTTTATACTCGGTGCAAATCACATATTAAATCATTCAAAATGATGTGAACTTTTATTCTCATTTCTTTATATTTCTATTACCGATATATGTGTATTATCATGTTGCTTCTCTTATTTTTTTTATTCCTCATTTTATATATTAATTTCTCTATATGAAAAAAAAAGCCAAAAGTTGTG
>NC_051408.1:8096200-8096463 GCF_015228065.2 Penaeus monodon | reverse complement strand
ATTTGGTTAATTGTAAATGAGTTTTTAATCTTTTTTTCACTTCTTTTATTTCCATTCATCACGTATCTTTTAGTATAATTTACATGCACAATCTAACAACTGTTGTTGTTTTTTTTACACAACATTCCTCTTATTGTGCTCGTGTTTAATTCCATTTCACAATCTTTAATAAACCGCCAGTGCATCAAAAACTATCTTAAGTATTTACATACAGCTAAGTAATATTGATAAAATATATATTTTTTTCATTCGTAACAAGTAGC
>NC_051408.1:8095287-8096069 GCF_015228065.2 Penaeus monodon | reverse complement strand
GTCACTTTCCTTTTCTTTTATTGAAAAAAAGAAAAAAAAAACGACAACAAAAGCACACAAACTTTTAACAAAAGAAAAAGGAAAAGAAAAAAAAATAGTTTCACTTTTCTTCTTTATTGAATTCGTATTACAAGATCCACGATCCTTTAATACTCGTCATGTCGTCACAATCACATTCATCATCGTCATTTTCGTACATATTCAGCTCTATGGTCACGATCGCCCCTATCTGTACACGTTAGAAATGTAAAATATACAAAAGAACAGAGATAAAGAGTAATATGAGATAACAAACACCAAGAGAAACACAGAAGAATGGATAAAAAATACAAACAAAGAGGGAATTGGAGATAAAAAGAGAGGTGTATATAAATTAAAAACATGATTGATATTAAACAGAAGATAAAACACAAATAAAACATTCGATAGAGAAGTAGACATTAAATACAGGAGTTGATATCAAACTTGAGATAAACACATAAAAAAAAATTGTATGTTCTTTTTATCATTTTATTTCGTATAAGGCACTGGGGGGAACATAGCAACATCCTGCATAAAAAAAAAAAAACATCAGCTCACTTTTTCCTCATTAATAAACCCTCTATTTAAAGCTCCAGGCTCCAATGAGGCTTACATAATGCACAAATATTTTTTTTTATTATTATTTAGGGATAGAGTAACACGCGCATCTAACTAATCTAGCTTTATATCAAATAACAATAACTATCCATTCAGAGATAAATATTTTTCATAGTCTTAGAGGCTATTTGGCTAACTTCATC
>NC_051408.1:8095046-8095231 GCF_015228065.2 Penaeus monodon | reverse complement strand
ACTTAATCTAATTCTTTGGCACGGCTTAGAAGTAGCAAAGTTTCGCGAATCTGGTCAGTCATTGGTCGAGGCACCAACGAATTCCAAATTCAAATTTTCTTTCCAACGGAAAGATTTAATCCTTTCCTTTTTTCTTTTCTTATTAGACTTTTTCCTCCTTTTCTTTCATTCTTTTTTTTATTAGA
>NC_051408.1:8094859-8094942 GCF_015228065.2 Penaeus monodon | reverse complement strand
TTGTCTCTCTCTTAACAGAAACAAAAATTCTCTTCGTCCCGTTTTTACAACTGTTTAAACATCTCGTATTTCTTATCCGGATC
>NC_051408.1:8094246-8094440 GCF_015228065.2 Penaeus monodon | reverse complement strand
TTCCCAAGAGCTTCGACCATCTTAGAAAACGCAGCTAAGCGGAAACGTCTATTAAAAAGGATCCCTTTGGCGTGATTACTCCTTGAATGGCCGAGTGTAAGACATTCTAATTGGTAAATCATGCAGCTGTTGCTTCGTTCACATCGGGCGAAAGCAACGGAGAAACGGAGGTGCTGTTTCCGTTGTGTTGGGGG
>NC_051408.1:8093321-8093570 GCF_015228065.2 Penaeus monodon | reverse complement strand
CTTCTCATGTACATTTTTCTCTCTCCAGACGAACAGAAAATAAAATAAAAACTGAGAGTGACAGGAAGGTCCCCGCCACTCGCGGAAACAGCGTCCGGCGCCTCGTGAACAACAAGCTTCTTCTCGGCGTGAATTTCAGCCATTCTTCCGGCGCGTGACGTCACGGCTTACGTCATCGAAGCGCCACGTCACACTCTAGCTCTGTTTTCCTATGATGGATTCGACGGAGAAGGAGATGACGGCCTTCCT
>NC_051408.1:8092968-8093275 GCF_015228065.2 Penaeus monodon | reverse complement strand
AACCTGGGTATCGTGGGCAGGGCCGTGGGCGGGGGCGCCGCCAGGGAGGGCGTGGAGGCCGACAGCGCCTTCTGGAAAGGACGGCGGCGAGCGGCGGGCGGCGTCGGGGAGGTCCTGCGGCAGGAGGAGGGCGCTCGACCGGTAGGCGAGCGTGGGCGGCGACGTGGGCGGCGAGCCGGGGGGCGGGACACGTCACGGTGGGCGGCGAGCCGGCCAGGCAGGGCGTCACGGGCGGGGACCGAGACTTCTCGGACGAGACGGACATCTCGGGCGTGATGGGCGGCTCGGGACGCGGGCTGTGCATGTG
>NC_051408.1:8092714-8092792 GCF_015228065.2 Penaeus monodon | reverse complement strand
CAGGGACAGCTGCAGGAACCTGGAGGGCAGCTCCTGCGCCACGACCACGCCCCCGTTCACGCCCGCGACGCCGTCCTC
>NC_051408.1:8092275-8092669 GCF_015228065.2 Penaeus monodon | reverse complement strand
CGTCGACAGGTACTGCAGCGCGCGGTCCCGGTCGCCGCCGCACGCCTCCGCGACCAGCTGCAGGAGCGCGTGGGCGGGCTGCGGGTGGAGCCGCAGCGCCTCCTGCAGATGCATGGGCAGGAGGGACACGTGGGCAGCCCACTCGGGGGGGATGTGGGCGGGGTGGGCGGCGAGCTGAGCCGACTGCGCCAGGATGGTCTCGCGCTGCAGGAGGACGGTCTCCAGGTCGCGGTCGGCGAAGGCGCGCCGCTTGCGCTGCCGCTCGCTGAGGTAGGGCGGCACGCGCCACTCGCGGCCCAGGCGCTGCCGAAGGTCTGCGGGAGAGGCGCGTCAGTACTGCTTTGGACATCGACACGTGTGCGCTATTCTCTAGTGGGAGGATTTGCGCCTTTAT
>NC_051408.1:8091769-8091954 GCF_015228065.2 Penaeus monodon | reverse complement strand
GCATATGTGTGTGTACATACACATAACCCTAATCCTGCAGTGAACGCTTTGCAATGAGAGAAGACGCTAAGCATTAATAACTGAAGATTTGAATTATAATTCCCAACGGCCACATTAAACACTTCCCATCAGGACATGAAAGGAAGACTGTTGCCAACCACCGATTCCGTCTTTATCTCGGGATC
>NC_051408.1:8090843-8091537 GCF_015228065.2 Penaeus monodon | reverse complement strand
CGACTTCCGCCTACAATTTGTCAAAACCTTCAACTCCTCAATAGCTCCTTCAGAGGTCACCCGCCGAGCTAGTGACCCACGTCAGGTCAAGGGTCAAGTGACGGAAGCTACTGTGTGTGAAGGTGCCAAAGCCGACCCGGACAACGGCCAAACAAAAGCAGGCTGCCGTTATATTGTGTCGTGACAAAGGCCCTCAACTACTGGACAAACAAAATTAGGAAAAGTGGAGACTTAACAACACAAACAGCGATTTTCGGACTGAACGATCTATTTTCTTGAGAGTATCTTGAAGACGGATAAAACATCTCGTGAAGTATTTCCTCTAATCTATCAAGTCGATCAACAACAATGTTACTTTGAGCGTCATCGTTATCGTTTTCTTTGCGACCGAGATCCGTTTTCTATCGAGCTCTTTTGAAGGGAGTCTGAAGTAAACTTAAATAATTTTGTTATGGAATTTAAAACATATCGAAGATGCTAATACAGTCGAAGGGAAAACAGAGTGGGTAAGAATAGGCAGGGCGCCGGTACAGGGTAAGGAAGGAGCAGACAAGGGGCGGTAGGAGGCGGGAATTAGGGGAGGGGGGGGGAGGAACAGGAAGGTGTCGGAAAATTTACTCAGCCGTGACCGTACATGACCTTTGTCACCTCTCCTCACCTTTCCCCCTTTCCCCATGACCTGATAGTGACAGGT
>NC_051408.1:8090306-8090590 GCF_015228065.2 Penaeus monodon | reverse complement strand
CGATATACAATGAACAAAAATGAAGGTCAAGTTCAAAGTTCACAAGTTCAGAATCATTAACTCTTGTGAACGAAGCATTGAAGAAAATCTTGCTCAGTGATAAAGATGTTGCTCTTCCTTGCGTCCATCCTTGCAATCAGTCCTTCATTCACGCACTCCTTTCGTTAATCCTTAGATCATCGTTACCCGCACCTGCCTTCATCCTTCATCCTTTTTTTTGTACCTTTGAGAACCCTCCATCCTATCCGTTCTCATTGAAAAATATATATAAAGTTTATTACTAA
>NC_051408.1:8089477-8089916 GCF_015228065.2 Penaeus monodon | reverse complement strand
CGCGCCTTAATCCCAGTTCGCAGACAATGTCCGAGCAAGCAACAACCTCTTTCATACGAGAAAAATTAATTGATTGCGATTATTTCCGGCGGGAAGCGGGTGCAGTGCGTACGTGCCTGCCCGACGGACGCCAACGGACAGCTGAAACGGGAGAGGGAGAGAGGGAGAGAGGGAGGGAGGAAGGGGGAGAGGGGGAGGGAAGGGAAGAGGAGTAGAGAGAGGGAGGGAGAGGGAAAGAAGGAGGGAGAGAGGGAGGGAGGGAGGGAGAGAGTAAGGGAAGGAAGGAGAGGGAGAAAGAGATGGAGAAGGAGAAAATGACGGAGTTGGAAAAAGAGATGGAGAAGGAGAAAGAGATGGAGAAGAAGAGGGAGAAGAAGAGTGAAGGGGGGAGATGGAGGAGAGATAGGGAGAGAGGGAGAGGGGGAGGAAGAAGGAAAAG
>NC_051408.1:8089124-8089229 GCF_015228065.2 Penaeus monodon | reverse complement strand
ACGAACGACCATCGCAGAGTCATCTCAACCGCTGTTTTCACAAAGGATGTTCAACTCTCTCGCGAGCATCCTTCTCAAGGATATTTAGCTTATTCCTTCATTAGC
>NC_051408.1:8088683-8088779 GCF_015228065.2 Penaeus monodon | reverse complement strand
GTCGAAATCTAGTGAAAAACAACAAATACGCGTTGCAATATCCAGATTCCAGCTTGCGTGCAATATTGAGCGTACGTATAAGAGTGATTACAGAGA
>NC_051408.1:8088326-8088542 GCF_015228065.2 Penaeus monodon | reverse complement strand
ATGGGCAAAGGGGGGGGAGGGGGAAGGAGGGGAAAGGAATTAAATTGGAAGGTATAGAAGGGGAGGAGAGACACTCAGTAGAAGGAGGGAGGAAGGGGAGGGGAAAAGAGAGTTGAAGAGAAATAAGAACTGGGAGAAGAGAAAAACAGGAACAGCGGAGAGAAAGAAAGGAGAGGAGAGAGAAAACAAATGAAAAAAGAACGAGCGAAAGAGAAA
>NC_051408.1:8087862-8088132 GCF_015228065.2 Penaeus monodon | reverse complement strand
GAAGACAAAAATGGAATGGGAAAAGAGCCGAAACTACCGAAAAGAAGAGACAGAAGGGAGAGGAGAGGGAGAGGAGAGGAAAGGAGAGGGGGGAGGGGGGTTAAGAGTGGGCGGCGGGAGGGTGGGTGACACGAAGGTGCGGTGGGCGTGCGAGGGAAGCGGCCTGATGAATGGGCGGACCCGATGTGGGCGGGGGGGCGGCGGGTGAGAGGAGGAAGCGGGTGCTTTAGGTTACGCCGGAGAGAGAACAGGGGCGCTCTTGTTCCGCGC
>NC_051408.1:8086830-8087058 GCF_015228065.2 Penaeus monodon | reverse complement strand
AGTGAGTTGTATGTGGGGGGGAGGCTAGTCCTCCCGCTGGGGGAGAAGTGGATTAGGAAAGTGGAGTAAGGTGGATGAGGGTGGATGAGACAGAGGAAGATAATTAATGAATGTGGAAGGGAGTGGATGAGAGTGGATGAAACAGAGGGAGATAATTAATGAATGTGGATGAGAGTGGTAGAACGTGGAGTAAGGTCGATGGAGTAGATGTGGTTTTAGAAGAGTGGA
>NC_051408.1:8086315-8086464 GCF_015228065.2 Penaeus monodon | reverse complement strand
CGGGAATCGAGACAAGCCGAGAAACTGAGATCCTCGTTGGTGTCTGTCTGTCTGTCTGCCCGCGTGCCGCCGCCTCCTCTCACGGGCGTGCGGGCGTGTAACGGAATTGGCGATGGGTGAGAGATCGGAGTGAGAGAGGAAGGGGTGAG
>NC_051408.1:8085310-8085571 GCF_015228065.2 Penaeus monodon | reverse complement strand
TATTAGCATGCTGGCGTTATTGTGTTTGTTTGCATGACCTAATCACCATTACCACGTGTGTGAGGATGAGATGGTGCATGTGATGTGCAACTGTTTGCCATAACCTCAAATCTATACTAGAAAATCACTCATTATTTAACCCATTACCCATAATAATAGGAAAGCTCAAAATGCTCTAAATGGCCCATTCACGCGAAATACTCAAAATACTCGAAATGCCCAAAATACTCATTATGCTTTAGAACAAATTGCTCAGCAGTA
>NC_051408.1:8084736-8085006 GCF_015228065.2 Penaeus monodon | reverse complement strand
GACTTAAAATAGGACGAATTTCTCGAAAGACTCACTGGTCATGAGGTCCCTGGCGAGCGCCGACTGCTGCAGGGAGCGCAGGTGTCCTCTGGTACAGCCTCTTCTGTGCCAGCAGCGCCTCGGCAGACTTGAGCTTCGCGCGGGCGGCTGCCGTGGCCTGCGACTCGTGACGGGCGGCTGCGGGCGGCGGCTCTGCGGACGCCACTGATCCCACTGTGCTGGCGGCGCTGGCGGGGGGGGCGTCCTTGCTCTCCGAGGCTTGCTGTCTGC
>NC_051408.1:8083949-8084397 GCF_015228065.2 Penaeus monodon | reverse complement strand
AACATGTGGAGGGGAGAATGAGAGGAAAGACATACGATTATGGAAAAAAGGGATTACAATAACAACGAACGATCGGAAATGACGAGGAAACAAAAAAAAAATAAACCATAGCATTCGAAAAAGTGGTCTCTCTTATCCGAAATCCGACAAAAACCTCCGAATTTTCACCGAATTAAAGGCACTGCGAGTGGTCTTGCCGACTCGATAACGATCAGGAAACCGGCAAGAGTGGCACTGTCTCCATTTTTTTTTACTTCTCGTGTTACTGAAGGAAATAGAAGGAAGGATTGTCCACGAGCTTCGTCCAAGAGATAAGTTTGAATCCGATACAAGGCGTAAATTGCGGTTGCTTTTTCTGTCTTTACGCTGCCATGTGAATAGCTTATTTTTATATCATTTGTTCCTTATTACGTTTATATAAAAGATCTTAAGTCTCAATGTGTTTTAG
>NC_051408.1:8083813-8083916 GCF_015228065.2 Penaeus monodon | reverse complement strand
TCACTGAAACCTTCTGTGTTGATGAAGATAAAAAAAATCCTTAGAAATATCAGACAAACTTATACATTTTAAGATAAAAAAAATACTTAGACATATCCGCCCA
>NC_051408.1:8083424-8083764 GCF_015228065.2 Penaeus monodon | reverse complement strand
ATAGGTAATGTTTAAAAAAGTACAAAATAAATGAAACATTTTTTTCACTAAATCTCTTTAAAAAAATGTCTACCACTTCCTCGTTGATGCACAACAATAGTAACAACCTCTGATAGAACGTCATACGAAGCACCGGATCGAATTACGTGAAAGGGAGAAGAACGTAAACAAAAGAGTGATATCGACTTGATAAGACTTGATTGATGATGCAAAGAACGAAGGGGATCGCGTACCTTTCTTTGCCTTCAGAGCCTGCAATTCTTATGTTCTCGATCCTCTTTTGTTTTTTTGTTTTTGTTGAAGACGTGTTTATCCGTTTGATTTATCTTATAAGGTGTGT
>NC_051408.1:8082287-8083118 GCF_015228065.2 Penaeus monodon | reverse complement strand
GAAAATAGAGCTGTGTAACTGGACAAAGGGAAAAATGAGAAAGTGAGAATGATAAGGACTTACCTTTTGACCGTTAGTCATCTATATAGCATTGTTCGAGCAACATTCCTGTTAAGTATTTTGTAAGTTTTTTCTTTAAGTATTGTTGTTGAAGCAATCAGTTCTGTAAGTATTTGTAAGTTATTATCCTATATAGTTGTGTGAAATCAATTTGATGTATATTGTAAAAGTATCATTCTATATAAGTCTGTGATGAGAATAATGTCGGTATAGTCATTATGTAAAGTTATAATTCTATTAAGTACTGTGTGAGCAACAATCATGATAAGGTATATATAAATGTTATATCAGTTATAAGATGTGTGAAGCAATCATTCCTTTATAGTTTATGTAAGTTATTCATTCCTATATAAGTATTGTTGTGAAGCAATCAATTCCTGTATAAGTATTATTATAAAGTTATTCATTCCTATATAAGTATTGTTGTATCAGTGAATCTAACAGTAACAACAATGGCTTCGTCAGAACTAATGTTCATAACGAAAATAACACCGAGAAGAAATGACAATTATCATAAATAACACCATATTCATAATCCTCATTATCATGCAAGAGTTGTGATTAGGAGCGACATATGAAAATTCTTATCATAATTCTTATTATCAAAATGGCAAAGTGATGTTGGCAAAATTAGTAATCATTAACAATACTAAGATGATACTAAAGTAGTGAATACTTATAAGACTTGTAGAGATAATAGTACTTTGACAATTCTTAAGTAGCGTATTGGAATACGAACCGAAGTGAATCAAAGGGAAATCAAGAGGCATT
>NC_051408.1:8081596-8081888 GCF_015228065.2 Penaeus monodon | reverse complement strand
CACGCAACACAGGAAACAAAAAGTCACTTGCTAATTAATTTTTGCTTTCCTTCAAGCAAAGTGGCGTTACAACTGTCGATATTAACTTTCGTGTAAATATTAATGTTGCTCTTCGTCGGGGTAGCGGCGAGAGGTGCATTTCCGCTTCCCGTGTTTTGAGAGGAGACATTGGCCCGCTTTCCCTTCTGACAGTCTATATCTTTTGATGAACGGCAGCAAAGTCATTCGCGTGCCTAAACAAACCGGGTCCTCAAGCTGCTCGCCTTCCCTTTGTTGTGTTGCTCAAAGTAAG
>NC_051408.1:8080798-8081560 GCF_015228065.2 Penaeus monodon | reverse complement strand
CCGTGCGATATGCTTCGACCTCCTTCTCTCCTTCCCCCCAGATATGTCTCGACGGTTTGATGCCGGGGCCTGTAGCCTGCCCTAAATAGCCGGAGCTAGTGCGGGGCTAGTGCCACTAGGCGACATGAAAGGTGGCCGGAGGTGTAGAGTAAACAGAGGGCCATTACCCAAGCCCGGAGCCAGGTGGCCTCAGCTGGGCCAGCGCGCGCCGCTGTCCTGGCGTCCACCTCTCACTTACAAGTTCACTCGCTCAGTTATTTCGAGGGGTTTATGGGCCTGTCAGCTTTATTCATTAAAGCCCTGAGATGTAGACACTATCGCGTAAATGAGATGTGGCCATAAGATATTAACGGTGTGTTATTAAGTGGCTGAGAGAGACTCGCTGTGGAGGGCGCAGGCTCGAGACACTTGCTCCTCCAAGACGCTGCTAAGTTTAGCATCCTGTTTATCCTAATTTATCAATTCATTCTCCTCGCCTGAGGGAGAAAAGAAAAACGTAGTTCTAAAAAGCCAAATTTATTCGGTACCAGAAACCGGGGGGGTTGGTAAACAGAACATGATCTTGACGTATGTTGCTACACGCACACAAGTGAGCGGAAAAGTGCTAAACGGTAGCGAACTTGAGAAGGTAAACACAGACGCGAGCGGAGCGGAAGAGGAGCGGGTGAAGAGGATGATGATGTTCCTGGCCGAAGGGGCGCTGAAGCTAAGTGTTTCATAACAAACTGCGAAGTATTACAGCTGACGGAGGCCCGCGCTCGG
>NC_051408.1:8080368-8080758 GCF_015228065.2 Penaeus monodon | reverse complement strand
CTGAATGAACGCGAAATACGATCAGTACACGCCGCTCAGCGCCGGATTAATTTACTCATGTGTAAGGAAGAGGGTTAGGCAGCAGGCGGGGGCGAGAAGGATCTTTGGGGGACTGTTTGTGCGCGCAATAAACTCTCTTGCTTCATGTTGCAGGGATCGATGATGTTAAAGGCATCTGAACTCGTCTTTGCAAATCTGTGAATTGTGTTTAATGCAAAATATCAGACTTAAAGTATTATTAAATCTAGAAAATGTGTTCGAGTTGTGACCATATCATATGACAAAGAGGAAAATATATAAAGGCTTAAGCCTCGCTGCCACACGTGGTAATAATCATAGCGAAGATGTAAAGGATTAACATATGATTTGTTGCGAAGGTAGCTCTGGGTA
>NC_051408.1:8079773-8080007 GCF_015228065.2 Penaeus monodon | reverse complement strand
GCACACACACAAAAACAAACCCCGCAGAACTGACCTTCTGAGCGCCACCTGGGCAGCCATGACCCTCTGCCTCTCGACCACCAGCAGGCAGTTGGCGCAGCGGCAGTCTCGCCATCGACACAGCTTCTTGTGGCCCTTCAGACACGACACGACACCGTGGTTCCGACACCTGGCACACTTCGGCGTTCGGAGGAGCCGGCGGGAGGCAGGAGATGACTTCTTGCTGTTGCTTCC
>NC_051408.1:8079378-8079678 GCF_015228065.2 Penaeus monodon | reverse complement strand
TCTTGCCCGACGAAGGAGACGAGTCCTGAGGCAGGAATGTGAGGCCGTCCACCTGGCTGCTCATCCTTGAAGGAGAGGGAAGGAAAGAGAGACGAATGAGTGTTAGGAATGAGTGATAACTTGGAGTGTCTTTTAAGAAGTTGGTTTTAAGGTGCATTAAATTGGTTTAGGTTGGATTTAAGTTGCTGCGTTTTCAGTGCTAATGCGTTGCTCTGTTTCTTTAAGGTGCCTTGTTAGCTTTATGGTACGTCTGCCTACCTACTTACTTCTCTCTCTCTCTATCTTACCATCACTAACTAT
>NC_051408.1:8078319-8079141 GCF_015228065.2 Penaeus monodon | reverse complement strand
CTGTCTCCTCTTTCCTCAACCCCCCTCTCTCGTGGCATGCAGGTGGGGGGGGGGGGTGACAGTCTGCCGTTCTGCCTGTCGCTCGCTGTCTCTAGCCATCTTGAATTTTCTCGTCTCCTCGCCCCCTACTCCTTCCCTACGTCTCCCCCGCTCCCTCCTCATCTTCTCTCCCCCTCCTTTCCCCTCTCTCCTTCTCTCCCTCTCCCGTGCTCCGTTTTCCTACCCCTCTCTCCTCATCCCTTCCCCTACCCCTCTCCCCTCATCTTCCCCTCTCTCCCCGCTTCCCCTACCCCTCGTCCTCTTCCCTTCGCCTACCTTTCCCCCCTCCCCTTCCTTTCCCTAACTCTTTCCCCGCTTAGCCTCTCCCTCCCCCCCATCCCTTCCCCTAACTCTCTCCCTTATCTTCCCCTGCCCCTACCCCCTCTCCCCTCTTTCCCAAATCTCCTCCTCCATCCCCTCCTCCTCCTCTATCCCTCCTTCCCTTCCTCCCTCCTTCCCTCCCTTCCCTCCTTCCCTTCCTCCCTCCCCCCCTTCGCCTTCTCGCTGTTCCTCGCACCTGTCTCCATCTCCTCACAAATTCATGAGGTCAGAATGTATATTCCTCATTTCCAATTCAGAAAATGGGCTTGGAAATTTTTCTCATTTGTATTTCAACTTTTTTAAAAAATTCATTCGTTATTTTTTGTATCTATTATTATCACTGTTTAAACTATGATTTATGGGTCCTACGAGATTTGTCCCGAGATGTAATCAAATGGATCGTATTTATGTTGTGATATACGAAGTAAATATATAATGTGTTATATGAAGTAAAACGTTATT
>NC_051408.1:8078025-8078270 GCF_015228065.2 Penaeus monodon | reverse complement strand
TTAGCTTCATTTTCGTAGACGGGCTTTCAGATACGCTCTTAAGTAAAACTCTTTCTTGATAATTAATTAAAGAAAAGGAAAAAAGTAATTAGATACAATTAATACCATCTTATTTTCTGATAAATTATTTTTTATAATACGTACGCAATCATGAAAGTAGTATTTCTTTATTTATGGTTACTAAAATACAGAAAAAAAAAACATTCTCATTTTTTATAAAGAATTTTCACACTTTAGGTATGATA
>NC_051408.1:8077842-8077983 GCF_015228065.2 Penaeus monodon | reverse complement strand
TTTTTTTTATTATTAAAAAGTTAGACAAAGACAAAAGAAAAATGAAAGATTCATGTTGATAAATGTATACCTTTTAAAGCAAAAGAAAATAACCTTTTAGACGATGAACAAAGTGTTAAATAAAAGTTCCGTTTTACAACG
>NC_051408.1:8077437-8077550 GCF_015228065.2 Penaeus monodon | reverse complement strand
TTCTTTTTTTATCAAGTGATTTACAGTTACGATAAAAGAAATATAAAAATGGAGTCAAAAGACAAATTATTTGACCTCTAATTCAAGTGCTATGTCTACGTCACACGATTTAC
>NC_051408.1:8076360-8077361 GCF_015228065.2 Penaeus monodon | reverse complement strand
ATCATGACGTCTGCAGGGTATTAAATAACAACAGCCAAGGTTATCCCTCTGTGATTCCTAATTGCCATTATTCAAACCGGGGGCAAAATACTCTCCATATCTGCATAATGAGAACAACATTGCTCCTCTCGATCTCGCCCGCTATCACACCGACGCCCAGATGTGAGGGATTCTGACCCTTCCGTTAGGAGAGGCGTAAAGGTCGAAATCGTACGCCGCTCTCGCTGTGGGTTGGGTCCCAGGGTGCCTCGTCGATGTATCTTAAAATGAATATCAAATTCGGGAGCGTGCCAAGTCGAGGCAGATAGCGGGGCATTCTTGGTGGGGAGAAGGGAGGCATTGTCCACCGTCGGGAGGGGAGGGGGTGGGAGGAAGGGGAGGGGGTGGGGAGGGGGGATATGGGGAGGGGAAGTGGGGAGGGGGGATATGGGGAGGGAAAGATGGGGGGGAGTGGGGATATGGGGAGGAAAGGAGGGGGGTATGGGGAGGGGAAGTGGGGAGGAAGAGGGAGGGTGTGGGGTGGGGAGGGAAAAAGGAGGGAAGTGGGGAGGAAGGGGAGGGTAGGGAGCAGAGGAGGGGAAGGGAGAGAGGGGGGAAGTGGGGGTATGGGGAAGGAAGGAAGGGAAGGAAAGGGAGGAAGAGAGGATATGGGGAGCGGAGGATGGGGAGAAAGGGGAGGACGGCGAGATGAGGTATAGGGAAGAAGGAGGAAGAGAGAATGTGGGGAGGGGGGGGGGGGGAAGGAGGAGGAAGAAAAGCGTAAAGGAGGAGGAAAAGAGGAAATGGTAAAGGGGAAAAAATGGAAGGAGAGGAGGAAAAGTATGAAATGAAGGAGGAGGGAGAGACAAGGAAAATTATGAAGAGAAGAAAGAGGGAACTAGAGGAGGAAAAATGGGGAGACTGAAGGAAAACAGGAAAGGGAGAAAAGGGTAGAAGGGAGGAGGGGAAACAGAAAGGGGTGAAGGAAAGCAGAATTGGAGGGAAAGGGGAATGCAAGGTAG
>NC_051408.1:8075548-8076283 GCF_015228065.2 Penaeus monodon | reverse complement strand
TTCTTGAATAGTTGAGGAGAGAAAGGAAAGGGAATTGTAGGGGATGGTAAGAAGGGGAATGCGGATGAGGACAGACCCTGGGGAAGTAAGGGAAAGGGGAGATAAGAGAGAGCGAATAGGAAGTAGGGAAAAGTGCGGGGGAGGCCAAAGGGGAAGAGGTAAATCTGGGGGAGTGAAGTGGAAGACGAAACTAATGGACAGGGACGAATGAGACCCAGGTAACGAACTAACCAACCAACTAAATACATAAACAAATGAGATAAAAGTATCCTAATCCCCCCCAAATATAATTTTACGTCGTAGACCAAGGACACGAGAAACACCTTATGAAAGACAGGAAACCCAAGGATACCTTTCAGAAATGCAAACGTCCCCCACCCAACTAGCCTCCAGCCGAAGAACCCGAACCCTAGCTTCGAGCAACTGACGAATTTCACCGAAACGTCAAGTAAACACGTAAAAATATTCGGCCATTCCACCTGCAGCTGTATAAATGGAGGCCGATAATGTAAAACGAGGAAAGGAAAGCAGCTGACGGATCACGCGAGACAGCTGACCAACCGCACAAGTTCGCTGTCTAAACATGAGTCAGCCAGGCCTCTGCTCGGCCCTGTGAGCGCCGCCACTGTTTACATACATACTAATTTAGTTTCATATCTATTGCCTTCGCGTTCGAGGCAACACCCGCGCTGCCGATGGAGCGAAAAGAAATTTGCGTCGACGATTTTTTTTTTG
>NC_051408.1:8075130-8075309 GCF_015228065.2 Penaeus monodon | reverse complement strand
TCGCGAAACGGCGAAGATAACGATTCCTTTTTCATACGTCACTTCCGGCAGAGGGCGTGCGCGTACGCTTGCACTCAATGTCGTAGTAGGCCAATGCAACATGGCCGAGAGCACGTGCGTTGAGAAGAGGGGGGGGGGGTTGAGGGGGAGGGGAGTGTTGCATGCAAGATGAAACGCAA
>NC_051408.1:8074349-8074625 GCF_015228065.2 Penaeus monodon | reverse complement strand
TCATTCAAAACAAAAATGAAATGCTAATTCCCTTTCTTCTCCACATCTAACACTGCCCACCGCCCACTATGCTAATTATACGTTCCTAGCCCCCTGAATCTGGCCCTTATGATTACTGTAAATTAAACCCCAGAACATCCAAGGGTTTACACGCACCACAAGTGGCGTCCGATGCTCCTCAGGACTGCACTGCTTAACTAAAGCGTTTGAGGTAAAGGGGTGTGGGTTGTATGCGAAATGTCTCCGTGGGCAATCCTTTTAGGTTGGGTTAATTTG
>NC_051408.1:8074052-8074190 GCF_015228065.2 Penaeus monodon | reverse complement strand
TACAAATGCATCCATATGTTCTTACACACATAAACACAAGCGCCATTGATATCTAAACCTACAAACCACAGAAATCATAAACTTTGGGAAAATCATTTATGTTCTTAGACCATTCGTATGCCACCCACTTTGCGTACC
>NC_051408.1:8073320-8073989 GCF_015228065.2 Penaeus monodon | reverse complement strand
ACAAAGTCACGCTGGGCAGGTTTATCTAATGAGCCATCTCTCGCGCGCCCACCCAGATGGCCCACAGCTGGTGCGCGTGCGCTTCAACCCCTACCCCCCTCTCATTTCCCCTCCTCTCCTTTCCCCTCTCCCCCCTCATTTCCCCTCACCTTTCATCCTCTTCTGCAACTTCTCCCCCTCATCTCTCTCCCCTTCCTCTCCTCTCCCTCCCCCTCTCCACCTTCCTATGCCAGTCCACATTCCTTGCATCACCACGGCTACGCCCACATGTCTCTCTCGCTGCTGACACGCCCACATTCCTCTCTCCCCTCTCCCCTCTCCTCTGCCTCTCACTTCACAGAGACCACGCCCACCACCAAGCCTGGCACGAGTTTCGGTGATGATAACAATAACCCACATACGGTACGTTTTCATCACTCTCCTCCGACCCACTCTGAATCCACCAACCCACTCTGAACCTACTAACCCACCAACCCACTCTGAACCTACTAACCCACCAACCCACTCTGAACCTACTAACCCACTCTGAACCTACTAACCCACTCTGAACCACAACCCACTCTGAACCCACCAACCCACTCTGAACATACCCATCCTTTCCGAACTGATTCACTAACCCACCTCGAGCCCACTAACCACTCTCAAATCATCTACCCACTCTGATTCCAA
>NC_051408.1:8072762-8073095 GCF_015228065.2 Penaeus monodon | reverse complement strand
TAGATAGATAGATTGAATATTCTAATAATTCATTTTTTTTTTTAAGTCATATAATAAGCCTCGAATATCTATTTCCACTATATACTTCATTCATTGCCTTCATTACACAGCATCCCATTCATTTTCTTCCCTTCTTATCTCTCTTATCTCCCTCCCCCCCCCTTCCCATATCTCCATATCCTTCCTTCCATTCAAAGTTATTTCCTGTTTTTACTGTGACTTGCCTTCTGCCTCCCTTTCTCCCCCTCCCCCCCTCCCTTTTCACTCTCTCCTCCCCTCTTCCCCCCTTTCGTATGCGTCAATAGTGTGTGTTTGTCTGTTTGTACGTATAGA
>NC_051408.1:8072386-8072489 GCF_015228065.2 Penaeus monodon | reverse complement strand
AATCAATGATTCTCTTATGTAAAATAGGGTCTGTTGATTATGAGTAATTCCATGCTTTTTATGATAATTAATCTCCCCTTTTCGCTAAGAGCTGATTAATGCA
>NC_051408.1:8071801-8071893 GCF_015228065.2 Penaeus monodon | reverse complement strand
GACCAAGATTCCCGCTGGGTTTTGTATCGAAAGGATAACATGTTAATCTCCCGCGACAGGAAAGGGTTTACCGACAATAATATTCGGAGAGA
>NC_051408.1:8070963-8071276 GCF_015228065.2 Penaeus monodon | reverse complement strand
CGGGTTCTTATCCGGAAATGAAATGGAAAGGTCAAGCAAGTCTTAATTTCAGTCGTCCTTCGGAAATGCGTCATCCTTTCCACCAAAGCGAAAGGGGGAGATGGACAAAACGACAAAGAGAAGGAGGAAGATAGAGAGATAAAAAAAGTGAGGGGAGAGAGACGAATATTAAAGAAGGGGAAACGGGAGGGGAGAGAGATAAGGAAGGAGAATGAGGGGGAAATGAGGGAACGAAGATAAGAAGAAAAGGAAATGAACAAAAGTGGAAGAAGAAATAAAGAATACGGAAAAAAGTGAAATGATATCGAGGATT
>NC_051408.1:8070754-8070861 GCF_015228065.2 Penaeus monodon | reverse complement strand
CGGAAATTACCATAATTAACCTAATGATTTATAACCTAGACAAGCTATAATTTACTCTGATGCGCTAATGACTCTCGAGAGATGGAGAATTTGTTGAAGAAGCCGCC
>NC_051408.1:8070363-8070444 GCF_015228065.2 Penaeus monodon | reverse complement strand
TCACTCTTTATCCCTGTAACAACACCAAACTATCATTAACACATCACCACCACCTCCGAAGGGAAATGAGAATCAATGATT
>NC_051408.1:8070155-8070243 GCF_015228065.2 Penaeus monodon | reverse complement strand
ATATTAATCGCTCGGAAATTCGCTGCAGATGATTGGTCAAGGAGGAGACTGTGTAAAGAGGAAATACACAAAGTGTCACTCCAAAGAC
>NC_051408.1:8070018-8070116 GCF_015228065.2 Penaeus monodon | reverse complement strand
CTATCAAAGGTCTTCTTGTACAATTCGATTAAGAGAAAGGATGGGAAAAGTTGGAATATCATATTTGTTTATTTATCTATGTTTGTCTGTCATTGTAG
>NC_051408.1:8069829-8069895 GCF_015228065.2 Penaeus monodon | reverse complement strand
CTTTGTATCTATGTACTCATAGCTACACCATATTGGCTCTATATCTATAGATATTAGAGGGAGTGG
>NC_051408.1:8069592-8069723 GCF_015228065.2 Penaeus monodon | reverse complement strand
AGGGGGTGGGGAGAGAAAAAGATAATAACTAGATAGAGTGTATATAAGCGTTAACATTCACGTTACAATATTTATAATGTCATAAGGCAGTAAAATCGTTACCCACACAAACACACTGCTTGCTCTCTCTC
>NC_051408.1:8069350-8069432 GCF_015228065.2 Penaeus monodon | reverse complement strand
GAACACGAGCGCCATGTGTACACACGCGGGTAAGGGAACGCGCGACCTACACGTCAAGGTGAGAACATGTCGGTGATTTGTT
>NC_051408.1:8067571-8068740 GCF_015228065.2 Penaeus monodon | reverse complement strand
AAAGTAGTTAAGGCCCTGGAAGAAAAAGGGGGGGGGGGGAGAGAAAGAGAAATAAAGGGGAATGATAAAAAATCCCAAGAACCAGGGAGGAAAAGAAAAGAGAAAGGGAGGAAGGGAAGGAATTTAAAAGAAGGAGGAAGACGGAGAAGGAGAAAAGGGGAAACCCGTAAGAAGGAAGGAAAGGGAGGGAAATGGGTAATCAGAGAAGGGAGAGAGAGAAAAGAAAGGGGAAGAAAAGGAAGGGAAGAAATAGAAAGAATGGAAAGGAAGGAGGAAGGAGGAAGAAGTTAAAGGAAGGGAGTACTTAAGAGAAGAGGAAGGGAAAGAGAGGGATGGAGAACACAGAGCGAAAGAGAGGAAAGGGGAAACAGAAGAAAAGAGAGAGGAAAGGAAACGAAGAAAAAAAGAGAAGAAAGAGGAAACGCAGAAAGAAAAGAGAGAGGAAAGGAAACGAAGAAAAAAAAAAAAAGAAAGTGGAAACGCAGATAAAAAGAGAGAGAGGAGAGGAAACCCAGAAGGAAAGGGAAAAAAGAGAAAAACAATAAGGAATAGAAGGAATAGAAGTACCTAGAAGAGGAGAGAAGGAAAAAAAAGGGGAAAAGGCGAAAGGGAGGAGGAAAAACAGAAAGGTGTCAGTAGCGCCATTGATCCCGAGTAACGTGAAGCGAAGAGCTAATGGGCCTCCTTCTCGGTTATCGCAACTACATCGTTAAACCGATAACAACCATACCGATTTTTTTTCCTTTTTCTCTGGTCTTCGCTCAAAATAGGGACATTGGCTTTTGCGTGCTTTGAGTGTGTCATTCAGGTGATTACGTTAGATTTTTAGCGTTTGTTCAGCGTGTGTATTTGTGTGTGCATCTGCTACTGCGAATACTATATAGCAATAATGATATTAATGAAAAAGAGGTATATTTTTCCTCTTCCTCTTTAAAAATTGGGCGTTTTTTCCCTATTCTTCTTCAAAATTAGGCATTTTTTAAAAAACTATTTCTCTTGTTATTCTTCAAAGTATGCAAGAACAATGAAACACGCCAAGTATGTCATCCACATGCCTATCCCCGTTTCGAACACATGAGGTAGGCCTATAAAGTGTAGCGGTGTGCATCTACCAAAGCCGTTAAAACGAAGAATGTCGGTTTAAGCATGTCACGTTGGTAAAAAAGAAT
>NC_051408.1:8066970-8067332 GCF_015228065.2 Penaeus monodon | reverse complement strand
CACGTGTACCCGTCCATGTGCGAGTGCGCCTGCGTGCGAGCGCCTGCGTGTACATGTGTGTTCCGAAAATTCTACTTGTTTGCGCTTTACTACTAAGCACCGTCGGAGAGCAAGAGATAAGACAACGCGTAACGCAGGCCGGAGGAGCGCTTAAGAACAGGGCGGTTGGTGGCGGATGCGGCGAAACTGCGGCTGTGGAATGAAGGTCTGCGGCCGCTCCTGTTAGCGACTGAGTTATGGCCCGGCGTGAGCGGTACCTGGCCGGGGCGAGAGGAGGCAGGCGCTCGAAGCCATTTCGACGCTTTGCAGATTCGCTTTACCGAGCTCTCGGGTCGTGTGTTTTTTCTTTGTATTACGCGTAT
>NC_051408.1:8066408-8066745 GCF_015228065.2 Penaeus monodon | reverse complement strand
CCATGCGCAAGTACTTTCCTCAAAATGTATATGTAATTAGGCATAAAAGAGAACTTGAACACAGGCAAATAGTCATTTAATAAATGCTACATTATTTTTGGTGATACCTCTAATGGTAATCAATGCATGCTAAATATACGCACCTTATTGTTATCAATTGCTTGTTACTGATTATCTAAATACTAATAAGAGATGATTTTAACTTTGTACCATTATGATGTAACATAAGTTCTCATCAAAATCAATTACATATAGAATAAAGCTGACATAATCACTCGATATTTTGTGAACTTTAATAATATTAGGGATATAATAGTTTAGCGCTACTGGTTTAGTA
>NC_051408.1:8065692-8066152 GCF_015228065.2 Penaeus monodon | reverse complement strand
AATCAGCAAGAAATGGAAGAGCGATAACCGCGAAATGAAATATCAAGAAAACCCGTTAATCAAACGCAACATCCCTAGTAACATCTAATTAACATTCAATACGTAGAGTGATATATAGAATATATGGGAATGCAACGCAGTTGATGAAATGTATGACGGCAATAGATGTAATATTTTGAATAAATAATAATACCTGTAGGATACTAACCACACACACAAAACTGATGTATAAATTGGCATATATGATTTTAATATAATTCAAATAAATGTAAGAATGATTTGAAGTAAATTAGAATTTGCTAAATTCCTAGGATGTATATAGTTAACATGTGCATTTTGCATTATTTGATTTTTATTTATCTTGAATATTATTAAGAATTTTAATAAGTAATGAAAAAAAAAAATACGCGATAACGTTTTTAAAACTGTATAGTGATAAACGAAACACGTGTTAGAAAAT
>NC_051408.1:8064509-8065378 GCF_015228065.2 Penaeus monodon | reverse complement strand
TCTTCATTGCTACGTAGTAATCGTGACAGCATTACTGAGTGATGAATATTTACAACACATGGTGATTCCTTACCTTCCTGATATTCGCTGGCACTCGATTCAAAGGAAATTGCAGTTAATTCGTCAAAAGGAAGGAACCGTTTCGCTATCCGAGGTCAGTTCATAGTTGTGATTAAAGAATTTCAGTCGAAAGAAAAACGAGAAACGGAATTTTTCCAGGCTACACGACCGCTCTGAGTACACACTTAAGTCCCACGTCTTATGCACTCAAGGCTTGGCCGTAAACTGATTAATAGTTGGCACTCTCGTTTGTGACATCTTCCGTCCCCGCCTCTTTCTTTGGCTCCGCCCTCCATCCCCGACGAGAGCCTATGGTGACCCGCCCGTGGCACGAGTGGCCAATCGAGTGGTCGAGACTAAGATAGTGGGCGGGGCACCGATTATCTCCGCTCCTCTCAAGACGCTGATTGGCTAAGAGAATTTCACGGGCTCGAAGGTGATTGGCTCTCGGGACCACGACTTTTATCTTCTACAGCATGTTCGGAAGCGAAGCGTGCCGAGACATGCCTTCAAGTAAACAATACAGCTTAATCTGTTTATAATACAAGGCTCTTCGGATAGAAGCAATAACCACTTTTGCTCCTGTCATCTTTTTTTTTTCCTTAACGAGTTTCAGTTTGTGGAATATGCTTTTCGAATGTTCAAATAGCAAAGCCTTTTGAACTTAAATACCGAATACATTGTGTCAATGCTTATCAAGAAATCCCATATAACAACTTATAAGGCTTGATGTCAGACTTAAAGAGAAACATTTATCCAAATTAAATAAAAAACTTAAAATATCGTTTCAGGTGACAATTGAGATAAGG
>NC_051408.1:8064350-8064473 GCF_015228065.2 Penaeus monodon | reverse complement strand
CAGAGAGAAGAATAACGAAAATAAACAGTAAATGCAACAATGAAAAAATATAAAAAATTTCCATAAACACGATACTTCTTTTTATTAGGCTTACTATATTTCTACTATTAATTGTACTACTTC
>NC_051408.1:8060065-8060672 GCF_015228065.2 Penaeus monodon | reverse complement strand
CACCTCAAGGTACCATTCGATCAGTTGTAATTCAAATTTTATTCCTCTTCAAAACTTGTTAAGTGTCTAAAACTTTACAATGAATATTGCTGAGTTCCCCTTTTATCAACTGCATTTCCATTTATACCCTGAAAAATATCACATTAGATTAGTTCAATGTTGATCGAAATAACGCTGTGATAGGTAATTGTTGTGCATTTTTTTTTTCAAGATTATCTGTTGATTATGCAATATTAAAATCAACAGAAAAACAGTCCTATCCATGCGTCTACAATTTTTTTTTTTTATGAAATAACTAGTCGATATTTTTCGGTTCACTCGCCGGTATTGTTTTTAAAAATGTATATTTGTGAATGTTCTCTTGTTCTGTTCCCTATTAAAATATTTTCATGAATGAGTTACATTTTAAAATATTTTGGGGGCATCTCTCTTTGATTAAATCGTATTACCTCTTACGAACATTCTCCGGCGGGTCGAGAAAAAATGAAAAAGAAAACAAACTATAATCATTGCGACAAGAAGTGACATATGCAACAATAAAGTCGTCGTATTTAATATAACCTCGAGCCAAGTGACAGCCCCGGCAACGCTTGACATAATGGCACTC
>NC_051408.1:8059232-8060041 GCF_015228065.2 Penaeus monodon | reverse complement strand
GCTCTTCAATGCCAAACGCTGTGGTATCATGAGTGCAAAACGAACGTAAAATATATATATGTTTACCATAAGAGCATTGAAAACGTTAGATAAAATGACCAAATAATTATGATTAATGCAGACTTCTATAGAATAAAGCGTCTGTTCATATGAAGATTGCGAATAAAAGAAGATGCAGCGGACTTATTTTAGGCTCGTAACCCGAACAGCGTTAAGACAGCATCCGTCGGCCAAGTGAGGCTTCCCTTTCCAGCCAACATGGCGCGCTCGACTCAGCTGCGCAATTCGCACTGCAAAACATACTTATTCGCACACCCAAGCCTTTACGATCAGCCAAGACCACTCGCCAAAGGAAAGAAAAAGAAGAGGAAAACCAGCTTCTGATGATGATTAAGAAAACGCCGACAACTCTTAAGGAGAAAGAGGGTTGTAAACATAGCTTATATGAGCGCGTTTGTTTTAAGGAGCATTGCGTGAGTGTGCGTTTAATATGTCGTGGCGGGTGATGGCTTTACCACGCACTCGCTCTTACACCGAGTCGACGGTTACAGTTTTTGTTTTCTTCATTATGGAACGCAAACATCATGTGTATAAGTAGCCTCTCTTTCTATGAATTAAATTACGTGTTGGAGAAACGGATTTATATAATGAAAAAAAAAAATCTTTGTCTCGGAATTTTCATATTTGCCTCCGAAATGTTTCAATTTTTATATATATTTCATGATATTTCACTTGTTTATATCATCGTCGTTATTTATTTTTTCCCTGATTGATTTGTTTCTTTTAGTTATGATTTTTGTTGAGATTGT
>NC_051408.1:8058801-8058919 GCF_015228065.2 Penaeus monodon | reverse complement strand
GGCTCTGAATAAAAGGGGAGAGGGAAGAAATGGGATAAAGGAACGTAGGAGGCAAAGAAATTTACGGAGGAAGGGGCATAGAGAGAGAGAGTTTTAATGAGAGGTGAGAAGTGAATTT
>NC_051408.1:8057763-8057827 GCF_015228065.2 Penaeus monodon | reverse complement strand
CCCCCCTCACCCCCGCATCCCTCCACCCGTCTTCACCTTTTCTCCTCCACCTCCCCATCCCCAT
>NC_051408.1:8056911-8057718 GCF_015228065.2 Penaeus monodon | reverse complement strand
CCCATACGGAAAGGAAATACGAAGAGGAAGACACTGTTTACACGAGGAGGTTCCCCCAGCGGATCCAGCCGCGGCTAGTCGGTTGAAAAGGCAACAAGATAATTGGTTAATGCCGGGGGAGGATGTGGAGATAAAACAAGGCTATTGCGTAGTGCCAAACACACCGAAAGCGTTAACCAAGTGCCTAAGGGGGAGAGGGGGAGAGGAGGAGGTGGGGGAGAGAGGGGGGAAAGGGAAGGAAGGGGGGGGAGAGGGAGAGAGAGGAAGGAAGGAGGGGGGAAAGGGGAGAGGGTGGAAGGAAGGAGAAAGGAGGAGATGGGGGAGAGAGAAAGAGAAAAAGGAGGGAAGGGGGGGAGAGGGTGAAAGGAGGAGGTGGGGGAGAGAGGAGGGAAAAGGGAAGGAAGGGGGGGAAGAGGGAGAGAGAGGAAGGAAGGTGGGGAGAAAAGGGGAGAGGGGGGAAGGAAGGAGGGGAGTAAAGGGGAGAGGGGGATGGAAGGAGGAGGGAGAAAGGAGAGGAGGAAGGGGAAAAGGAGGGGGAGAGGGAAAACGGAGGGAAGGGGCAGGAGAGGGGAAGAGGAGAGATGGAAGGAAGAGAACGGGGAGAAGAGAGAGAGAGAGGGGTCGAGAAGGAAAAGAGTACGGAAGAGGGAATTGGAAAGAGAGGTGAAGAAAGAGGAAGTTAGTGCAGGAAGGAAAGAGGAAGGTTGGAGCTAGCGGAGGAAAAGATAAAGGAAAGAATAAAAGAAAGTGAGAAGGAGAAAGAGGAAGAGAAAAACGAAAATGAAGGTTATAGCTAAGGACCCCCCC
>NC_051408.1:8056559-8056890 GCF_015228065.2 Penaeus monodon | reverse complement strand
TGGAAAAGAGAGAGGAAAAGAGGAAAGGGAGGAGGAAGGGAAACACGAAAAAGGAGAGAAATAAAGACTAAGAGGAAGGAAAGAACGGAAGAGAGATGAAATGGAGAAGGGGAAAAGAGGAGGGGAAAGGGGAAAGGGGAAGGGGAAGCAAGGAAGGAGAGGGAGCGTGGAGAGGAAATCTAATCCCTGTGTTCAGTAATTGTTCTGAACGAAGCCTTTGAGTCAGTGAAGTAAAAGCTTAGTGTATTCGCCGTCTGTTATGTCTCAATTCCCGTGGCGAGCGTTTTGCATTTTTCCGTTTGCTTTCTCGAATGTAATATTTTGTGGTCGT
>NC_051408.1:8054742-8054845 GCF_015228065.2 Penaeus monodon | reverse complement strand
ACGTATGTAAGTAGCGAGAGAGAGAGATGCCTCAGACCAGCGCCTAATCCGCGTTCAGGTATTTCTCCTGTACACCTCCCATGGATTCTCGGCACTATGGGAG
>NC_051408.1:8053476-8054298 GCF_015228065.2 Penaeus monodon | reverse complement strand
CCGGCAGCTGTACACACGGAAGAACCAATCAAACAGCTTTAATGATGTGATTCGCCTAAACAACGTAGCACAGCTGGCGCGCGTCCGTGCCTTTTACACGTGGCACTTTCGTTTCCCTTTTTTTTTCATTTCGTTTTCTTCGCGGCATCCCGTTTTCTGTCACGGAATTTGTCGTTGTTGCTTGCTTGTCTAATTCCCCGGATGATCGCTAGATGGCGCCACTACCTTAAAGTTGCGAGAGACTTTCGAGAAGGATTCGAATCATGCCTTCTTTTTTTTTAAGATTTTATACGAGTGGAAAGATGGAACGAGACTAAACCAACGTAGATAATTCTTTGCGCGACATGAAAACCATCCTGTGTCATCAGCTGGGGAGGAAATGATACGCTGCTCGACCAGCTGTGAAGACAGGCTGGGCAAAATTTCGAGAAAAGTCGAGAAAAGTTCGGAATATCTCTGAATCCGCTGGGAAGATATATGTGCATGCGATTTTTATATATATAAACATGCAATACGATACGCACACATGATCTGACTTCGTAGATATTGTGAGGAACCGAATCCAAACCAAACTCGATTCAAAGGGAATTGAATCTCTTATTCCCTCTGCTTATCGTTTATACAATTCATCCCTACAAGTAGAGATCATTATCCTTTGTCTGTCCCGTCATACTTTCCCTCCATCCGGTGAGCTTCTGTGTTCCCACGCTCGCCTATTGTGTCCATGTGCACACCACGCCTCCATCTGGGCACCCGCACCAGGTGCCACGACCTGCTGGCACTCTCACCTCGGCCCGATTCCCACCTCTCGGTGCTCTACTT
>NC_051408.1:8052637-8052725 GCF_015228065.2 Penaeus monodon | reverse complement strand
ATGTTGGGATGTTTTAGGAAAAAATCCCATCAATCACACTCTACGCGCGTATCTATAATATCCCGCTGCTACTGAAGCGAACTCAACC
>NC_051408.1:8052002-8052507 GCF_015228065.2 Penaeus monodon | reverse complement strand
AATCACCAGCTGATTCCGCTAATAAATTTAACGACACACACATTATTCTCCCAATGAAGCGCCGGTGTCAAACGTATTCCCTGTTTATACTCAGGTCTCGTTACTCTCTGCTTGTCCCTTGCTATCCACGACACCCAACGTACATGTCATAACACCGCCTTCACCACACGCTTGTCACCTCACGTAACTCACCACAAGGCACTCATCACCTGATAATTATCGCTTGGGGCTCATTAAACGGATTTTCTCGGGAGTGAACTTTATAGCCAATTTCACTGTACAAACACCGACCTGTAGTTATCACGTTCATTAAAAGGATGGAGAAAAATACATGGCTTAAGAGAGTCATTCATTTGTATATACGTCAGGCGTATGGGGTAAAGGAAATGAATAATGGCTTTGGTGATTTCTGAAGTTCTTGCGGGATCGAGGTTTTTGTTAAATGGTAATGTAAGTTGGGTTTAATGGTGTTTAGTTTTAGTTAGGATTGATTTTTCTAAATCCA
>NC_051408.1:8051117-8051671 GCF_015228065.2 Penaeus monodon | reverse complement strand
CACCATCGCCTTGACCCCGCGTAAGGTCAAAGTGCCAAGAGGGAGGCCCAGCGGTGGCACTTTGACCAAAGAAGACAACAGCTAAGGCCATTCGCCAAGAAAGGTAGGCCAGTGCCGTATGACACGGTAGGTTCATGTCCTTCAATCTGACATTCAGAGAGCCATGTGATTCTTGGTCACAAGATGCGCTTGACGTCTCAGGTTCGACTAATTTCGAAGTTTAAACAGTCAGATGTGATTTGAAACTTAGGATTCTTGTTCAAAAGAAATGCCTGAATATTTTTTCGATCAAGAATACTTATCGAAATCTTTGTACATCATGACGTCCAGGTGCATTTGGAAAATAGAATGTACGATAAGCACGACATATGTTAGTCAGAAAGTATATACAGACCTCTACGGTGACACAAGATCCTATCGAAATTATTTCGTTCCAGACAAAACAATAACATGAATGTATAAATTCAGAGAGATGACTAGGGATACGAGCGAAGGGGAAAAAAGATGGAGATTTGAGGCAAAAGAAGTAGAAGAGAAGGATGAGGAGGACATCA
>NC_051408.1:8050525-8050784 GCF_015228065.2 Penaeus monodon | reverse complement strand
GGAATAACACACCTCATCATCAACCTATTCCTTAGAATTCCCAACTAACCGACTACGTTACACACACCATTATATTACTTATACAATACTATACTCATTAGATATACATGCATACTTATACAATACTCAATACTATAAGAATTCTTGGGACTTATAAGCCACGTGCTGAGCCAAAGATGACGACTTCTTGACAGGTTCGTTAGTAGGCCTGAGAGAAGTAATTGCTGCAGAGGAGGAATGGTATAGGCCTATTTAGAAA
>NC_051408.1:8049515-8050421 GCF_015228065.2 Penaeus monodon | reverse complement strand
CTAAAGGGAAGGAAGGAAGGAAGGGAAAGGGATAGATAAGGAAGAGGGGGTAATAAATATGGTGTTGTAGCGGATGGGGGAAGATGGAAAAGGGTAAATGGAGAAGGAATGAAGAAAAGGGAGGAAAAGATGGGGAGGGAAGAGGATAGGGGGAATGTGAAAAGACGGGGATGGAGACAGTAAAAGAAGAAACGAGGAGAGGAAGAAAATGTAAAAACAAAAGATGAAAAAAAGAGAGAAAGGACAAGTAAGGGAAAAGGGGATAGACGAAGGAGAAATAAGAAAATGGGAGAAGAGTGAAGAGAGGAAAAGAGAAACGAGGAGAGGACGATAGGGGAATGAGAAATATGAAGAGGAGGGGAAAGCGAAGAGAGGAAGAGACTCAGAACGACCGCCGAGGGTGCATGTGTGAAATTGCTCCTCATAATGGCTTTTGGACAAGCTTCACATCCACTTGAAGCTTCACTGGATTAGTGTCCAAGGGGGAAGAAGCGTTTCCGATACTCAGGGGTAATTAGAGAGAAAGGTGACGTCTGAAAAACACCTATTTTTGGGTGAAATAACATGGCTGGTGAGTTAATCTTCTTGAAACTTGTGGGAGAATAGATACAACGAGATTTGGGAGTTATTTGGGTATGAGGAAGTGCCATTGTGTTTAGGAGATGAGGGAAATTAATTACGTTTTAGCACAGACGAGCAAATACGCAAATGAAAAGAAGAAAAAAATGTGGAAAGTTATGGGAATGAAGTGAAAAAGATAATAAAGAAAATTAAAAGAAACGTAGAGACAGAGAGGGAAAACAAAGTGATAATAAAGCAAAAATAAAAAGATTTAAAAAGAAAAGAAAAAAAAAAAATCGATTTTCCCCCCCATTTCATTCACCCACTTGGCTTCCCCTCTTCGCT
>NC_051408.1:8049247-8049420 GCF_015228065.2 Penaeus monodon | reverse complement strand
TTGACCTGGGGACACCCCGCTGTCTCCCACACCCAACCTGTTTCCTGTTCCGGCAGCGGCCATTACAGAGTCTGTTTCCCTTGACTCTTTCAGCTCCTAAATCCCCTCCCTGACCTGACCTGACCTTTTGACCTCTTGCCGTAGAAATTATTGGATCGGTAGACATTGCGTTG
>NC_051408.1:8047386-8047675 GCF_015228065.2 Penaeus monodon | reverse complement strand
CAAAAAATAAAATTTCACCTCAAAGACTTTTAATTGATTACATCAGAAGACAGAAAGCATATGTTGATATGTGAAAGCAGTCGAGGGCATAACAAAGATTTAATATATGATTTTAAATACAGTTGTTTCCGGTTGAAAAAAAAAATGTACATCTTGATTTTTCTTTGAATAAATACATTCAAATGACAAATACATTTACATAAAGAAGGAAGCACGTAAGCAGTTGAGGATTTAGTCTGTTATCCATATAAATCAATGCATAGGCAGAATGCAAACAAACAGATGGAGC
>NC_051408.1:8047176-8047355 GCF_015228065.2 Penaeus monodon | reverse complement strand
TCTAAATTTTAAGTGGTGCTCATCATCTTTTATTTTTTATTATATTGTATTTATTTTTGTTTTTTTTTTGTTTTCTATTTTTTTTTTATTTTATACTTTTATTTTTTTATACCTTCATTTTTCTATATTTTATACTTTTATTGTTTTTATATTTTATATCTTTATCTTTTTGTACTTTA
>NC_051408.1:8046666-8047029 GCF_015228065.2 Penaeus monodon | reverse complement strand
ATCTTCGTTATGTGTTTTTGAGTTTTAAAAAAGCAAATCCAGAAATATGTAAAATGACATATCTCTCTTCATTTTAGAAATAATTTTCGATTCATCTTTCAAAGATATTTGCAATTATTATTATTATTTTTTAAGTTTCTGTTTAGTTAAAAAAAAACAGGTTTCGCTTTGCATTTTTCAAATATTTTTTTTTCGCTGTAGCTGTTAAAATATTTTTCTTTTTATATTTATATAACTTAGTTTTTTTACTTTTAAAATATTTTTCTTTTTATATTTATATAACTTAGTTTTTTTACTTTTAAAATATTTTTCTTTTTATATTTATATAACTTAGTTTTTTTACTTTTAAAATATCATTCGCAC
>NC_051408.1:8046472-8046567 GCF_015228065.2 Penaeus monodon | reverse complement strand
TTTTTTTTTTTACATTTATTGTCGATCCTTCAAATTTATATTATTCTTAAGAAATATTTTCGCTATACATATTTTGCATTTTTCGTTCCATTGTT
>NC_051408.1:8045611-8046066 GCF_015228065.2 Penaeus monodon | reverse complement strand
AAAGAAAAGGAAATCATTAGGTGTCCCCCTGGCGGCCTTATCAGAAATCGCTGACAAGTGGAACCTCGCGCGCAACTGCCTCTGTCTCCTCGTGTTGAGAACAGCATCGGCGAAATGTGTTTACCAGACGCATTGAGAACATTTTCCGATTTTATTTTTCACTCGGATTCTGAAACTTTCTTTTGCTTATCTGACACTGCCAAGGTTCAAGTTTTCATTGTAGATATTTTTTCTTTTTTTTTATTGTAACAGTATTTATTTTTGTGGACTGTAATAGTCTTATAGAAATTCGTGTATAACAAATTATGCAAACATATACTTTACGAAGGTATTGGGTATATACAATTGAGATACAGTATTTCCGACAGCAATTCCAACACGAAAAAATATAACATTAAATGCATATTTAAAATAAAATACACCACTCGTGTATATACACACGAGTGGTGTATTAC
>NC_051408.1:8045269-8045583 GCF_015228065.2 Penaeus monodon | reverse complement strand
GACATGTGTATATACACGGAGAAAGAGAGTATACACCCCGATATACAATATACACACAAAATACACACCCGATATACAATATACACACAAAATACACACCCAATATACAACATACACTCAGTATACGCACCTCTACGTGGTATTTGCTTCATTTTCCGTTAAGACACCGCGATTTTTTTCAACTCTTCTTCAAATGCCGTGTTCTGTTTGCTTTCCACAGAAGACTATGCCTAAGAAAACCCGATAAATCTAGGAACTGGCAGAAAGCACGAGAGAGAGAGAGAGTCATCCAAACAACAGGCTTACCGAGATGG
>NC_051408.1:8043777-8043950 GCF_015228065.2 Penaeus monodon | reverse complement strand
CTTCCGAAAAGTTTATACATTTGTCCATGCCTATACAGTATATCTATAGAAAAAAAATGTAGATTACAAATTAAATTCAGGGGAAGAAATACAAGAGAAAAAAAATAAAAATAAAAGTCACGAAAACTCGGACACAGTGACAACAAAAGCAATAAAACACGAAAAAAAGACAG
>NC_051408.1:8043366-8043737 GCF_015228065.2 Penaeus monodon | reverse complement strand
GGGAGTGCAAGGAGAAGAGAGGAAACATCCCCCAAGACAGAGTGACAAAGGGAGGGCGTGAAAGAATGAAGCGAAATGCACAGTATACATTTCCTGTGTCCACTAATGAGCCATTTTGTCCCACGATGTCAACCAACGGCGTGGGCAACCGAGACCCCGTTTTCTATCTTCCATGGGAAACTCGTCTAAATGCTCGGCGACGGCTAGAAATAATCGGTCACAGGGAGAGAAAATGGAGGTCGTTTATCTTGGACCTTAAGATAAAAGGAAGTGTGTTTACGTTCTCGTCACAGAGGCTGCGTTGGTGGGTGAACTAGGCAGAAGGAGGTAGGATAAGTTACTAAGGTAAGAGTATTCGTGATATGTACATT
>NC_051408.1:8036727-8038281 GCF_015228065.2 Penaeus monodon | reverse complement strand
CAATAATGAATCTTGATGATTGTATTTGACTACAAAACTGGGACCATGTCTTTTAAGAAAACAAGAAAATACTGTGATTATGCATCCTATTGTATAAGAATATTAATCCCTTTTCATAAGATATATCTGTAAGATTTGGAAACAAATACATTGTACAAACACAGCTTGCAGTCAACTCTAATGGATGAAAACTCAAATGATTAACATATTTTCCTTCTTTCTCTAAATCATCCTTCTTTCTAAAAACTGCACACTTTACCTCCTTTTCTCTCCCTCTCCCTGCTTCCCTCCCTCAAACTCCCTGCTCCCTTCCCCCTTCCCAAACGCCCCTGTTAGACTCATATGTTATGCACAAGTGACATTCAGTGTAAACATAAACCAGGGGCAACCGCATGCTTACCTCGAGCCAACCTTTTCTTCGGTGTTCGTTCAGGAGTTCGAAGCGTTTCGATCTCTGCTCGAACGGGGAGAAAGTATATATAAATAAATATCTTTTTTTTCTTCTTGGTACGGATGGTATTTATTTTCGCGTGCTTATCGGATTGTTTTGTTTGTGTTTCGGGGTTTGAGATTGATAGGTAGATTAAAACTAGAATGGTAATGATGGTGATACGAAGAGAGGTTTAGCCTGAGTGAATCTTTCTGAGAAACGGATGTCGCTCGGGGTGTTCGTGTCACAAGATTCACGTGCGCGCAAAACAACTAAGTGATGAACAATGTCTGAAGTCTTGGCAGCGGCGTCATTTCGCCCTAACACTCCCACAAAAGCAACAATTACCTCCGACTCTATGGCGGGAATACACAAGGCTGAGATTTCTGAGTGACGTTCAGTGAAACAGCGTGTTCCTCTGTTTCTAATAGAGACAGCTGAGACTTTTTTTGCCAGGCCCCTAAGCGAGCGTGACAGAAGAGTGATGGTTGATGCACGATACACCAGATAATTCTCTCTTATCGAGCTTGTGATAATTCAACGAGAATAAGCTAATTATGGTGAACACCGCACTAACTGGCAGGAGATGTCACATGCGTTTTTTTTTAATCTTTTTTGTTTTCATCTGACTGCCAGAAGGAAATTCAAATCTCGATAGTCTTTTGTTTCCCCTGATTCTCTGTTTTAAATAATATCTTTGGTTAGGATTATTTTCATGTTTCAACTTCTTTTGTAGCTTCTGTGAATAATGATCGCTTTTCTTATATACTTGACAATCCCAAAAACACCAAACCTTTTTATCCTTAGAAACTATTCCTATACCACCCGCATGGTCTTCATCAGAAAACATGAAATGAAATTAAAAAATGATTTAGAAAAAGATCGCATTAAATGTAGCCTTATTTTTCTACGGGGGTATTAATATGCCGTAGATTCGTCCATTATTATATTAACCCTAATGGATGCCACCTGTCTACGTGCCATCTCTCCGTTTCTCCTTGTACAGCGGGTCAACTCGGAAAAAAATGCGAGTCTAAACATAAGGATGCACGTTATATTCGTCCTTTTCGTTGAGAATGAAACGAATAATAAGCGACATTCTTTAACATCTGAGTCGCAGATAC
>NC_051408.1:8035439-8035567 GCF_015228065.2 Penaeus monodon | reverse complement strand
TAAAGTTACAACGAAAGGAAAGCAAACAAATCACGAGGCGAAAAATAGCATGTCACACTCACCTCCTCGACACAATAATAGAGTTCGCAGGGCAGCGCAAAGGAGATGCTCAGAGGAATATAAACAGA
>NC_051408.1:8034949-8035082 GCF_015228065.2 Penaeus monodon | reverse complement strand
TGGTCGCACACCGTGGTCAGAAGGCGACGCTACAAGTGGTGCAAGAGACACGACCATTAATACTGTGTGACGTTCATGTCGACATCTCCATCACTCGGTCAGACGCTCCTTCTCGGGTGAATCATTAAGAAGG
>NC_051408.1:8034654-8034769 GCF_015228065.2 Penaeus monodon | reverse complement strand
ACCAAGTGACCTCACACACGCACACCATGGTACTTAACGATACTAGGTCACGTGACTTGCGATAGCTTATCCTATTTGGTTATAAAGGTTGCATAAATATTTACACACACCCCGC
>NC_051408.1:8033536-8033951 GCF_015228065.2 Penaeus monodon | reverse complement strand
TTGTGAGGTGTATGATTTATGTGATGCTATGTTTGTGTCCGTTGTGTTTAGTGTGTGTTGTATGGCCGTGATTTATGTTTTTATGCTGTATAGGGGTTTTGTATTTGTGTTTAAAATATAGGTGTTGTATATGTTGTGTTGTCTTTATATTAGTAGTGTGTTTTGATATGTGTGTGTGTTTGGAAACTGGCCATATTGCTACGTAAAAATATATATATAACAAAATATAACATGGAGGTGTATGATTATGTGATATATGTGTGTGTATATACTTATATGATATTAATGTATCACTTTAATATATATATATTTATATTATTAGTGTAATTATATAGTATGGTGATTGTATCTGGTAATAATATATAGTATATATTATAAATCATGATTAGTGTGTAGTGTTAATAGTCTATAGTGG
>NC_051408.1:8031940-8032520 GCF_015228065.2 Penaeus monodon | reverse complement strand
ATGCTGAAACACACACACAAACAAATGATACTTGTATGCACACCGTACATGGCTGGATGCGGGCGCCGCTCTCCCTCCGCCATCTTGTCTCGTCGCCCTGCGTCCGTCGGCAGCGAAACCGTCTCTGAATTTTGTCTCTTTTAATCTTGAGTATTATTTACGTGTTGAAGATTTTATTTGTTCGATTTTATGTTGGTGTTAGGGTATGGTTATTTTATTTAAGCAGCAACTGAATTATAACAACGATATCGTGACGTTCTTATCGAATTTTATGATTTAACATCATAATTTTCAAGAATCATATATCATATATCATTCATACATATTTACATACATTATCTAAATCATGATTATCATCACTTTCATATATAATTTCTATTTTTTTTCATGCTAATGCTGTAGTAAATTTTGAGAAAATATCATGTTGATGTTTTAAAATAGATCGGTATATAAGCATAATTGTACAGATGTTTTGAAGTGAGAAGGTGGTCTCTCTGATAAGCTAAATAGTTAACAGATTATCACTGATTTAAAGTTGATTTGTGTCTTGACGTTGATGCCTGTCACTGTTAAGAAGATA
>NC_051408.1:8031003-8031299 GCF_015228065.2 Penaeus monodon | reverse complement strand
TATATATGTAGTAACCTCCCCCACCTCCCCCTCTCCCCCTGTCCAGCTGCCCTTCATAACAAGTATTATCATTGCATTTCGTTCAGTGAAAGGCGGATATAATAACCTGTTCTCGGTTATTCATGCATACAATAGCATAAACAAAATGCACTTTAAAAAAAAAAAATTGTCGTTTTGTTTATCTTCCGTTCTATAAATTTGAATAAATTTGGGTTTTTGATATTGAAGAAATTTTGTATTGATAGTTTGTTGTACATTTCCTTTATTTGATATCATGGCTCTTATCTGTTTAGCTT
>NC_051408.1:8030689-8030876 GCF_015228065.2 Penaeus monodon | reverse complement strand
ATAGTACTTGTATATATGTGTATATTTAGTATTTCTAATAAAAAATAATGTGGAACAGTCCTTTACATTACAATCAGGAACTCCGCATGACCTTCGCATGCACAGGTATGAGGAAATGACAAAGCTGAATTAATTAGGAAGTCTATTATGATTTAAATTATGTATGTAACTCTCTCTCTCTGTCTCT
>NC_051408.1:8029604-8030411 GCF_015228065.2 Penaeus monodon | reverse complement strand
GAATACATCTATCTAACCAAACCCTTCATTTACTTTATTTATCTATTCACCCTAACCCCTACCATGACCTGATTTGACCTGGAACTCAGCCTGACAAAGTTATCGCAAGACACGTGACCCGGCTGCATGCAAGGTCAGGTCATGGGAAAGCAAACGCTGATGGGTAAGTTTACCTATTTAGGGAATTCCATTGGCATAAACTTAGTGACATGTGTATTAACTTGAAATAACGACAGATCCATCATATACTTAGTTAGAGGAAAGACAGAGTTAAACTTTGCATAAGGGCGAAAGTATAATGCTTTTGTTTACGTAATGGTACGTAACAGTTTGGGAATTATTTGCCACTGATTGGTTTTGCTAACTTTTTTGGGGGCGTATACGTATATAGTACGATAAATGGGGGGGGGTCGAAATAACTATTAATTTTCATTTGATTGTCTGTATTTTTGTACAGGCTCGAACGGTTCATATTAATTCAATTTAATCATATATATACTTTTCACCGAACTTGAAAAATATGAGGACCACCAAATATCTAATTCCTGAAGCCACTACACGCCAACGCAAGGTCTATGTAAGTACATAATATAGACCTTCTTTGCACCTACATATGTGTTTCCTCAAACGTACCGAGAAGTCCCCTGAATTGGTAACTTTGACATCCTCACAATAAAGTGTTTCTGACTCGCCCAGCGGACATCGTGGACCGTGACGTGTTAATTACGCGGTTTTGACTAATGTTTGTCCCCGAGCTGGTTCGTCTGACCGAGGATGTGGGAAGAATTGTACTTGGTCTCGATGTGA
>NC_051408.1:8029251-8029334 GCF_015228065.2 Penaeus monodon | reverse complement strand
TCACAGCACACTTTTCTCTCACGCACCGACCACAACCTTCATTATAAACTCCTCATCCATCACGTTTTAGATTGCCCCCGTTC
>NC_051408.1:8028595-8028936 GCF_015228065.2 Penaeus monodon | reverse complement strand
TTTTATTTACTTGCTAAGTTGTGATATTTTTTACGTGGTGGATTTTGCGTTCTAACTTCCGGTGGATTTGCGGATTTCTTTAAGTTGTAAGCCATGGTGAGTTTTTGATTTATTTATTTGAAATTTGTGGTGTATTTATGTATTTGTTTAATTCTTAAGAAAAAAAAGTACATTCATGTATTTGTTTACTTTTCACTCACTGTGGGGGTATTTATTTTCCATTAAGTTCTAGAGGGTTTATAGCCATCTGATTGCGAAACATCGCGAAAAAAGGGATATAAAAAAACATTTATGTGTATTCGTATTTTTTTCGGGGATTTAAGTCTTCCATTGTATGTAAA
>NC_051408.1:8027988-8028259 GCF_015228065.2 Penaeus monodon | reverse complement strand
ATACATCACAAACAAAACAAGCCCTGTAACCCCCCCCCCCATGCTCCCCCCTCCTCAAACACACTCCCACATACAGACAAACTCCCACAGGTAAACATATGTGTTACTGACCTGCTTATGACCTTCCCCTCCGCGCTCTGGTCACGTGACAGATAAGGTCGGTAAGGTCACAAACAGTGCCACTGTCTTGACCCTCCCCACGTGGACAAATGTTGACCCTTGACCCAGTGACCTGTGAGCGCGGTGTTGCTTTGGCCTGCGAGGGGAAACT
>NC_051408.1:8027438-8027696 GCF_015228065.2 Penaeus monodon | reverse complement strand
TGAACGATAAGGGTGTGGGAGAAAAGGAGGAAAATAGAGCTGGAAAAGGGGGAAACGGGAGGATGAGGGAATAAGGAAGAAGAAGAAATGGAGGAAGAGGAGACAGACAACGATTGTCCTTGAGTCCTTCCGAGTTCGTCTCAAAGGAAATTTATTTTCTCGCCAGGTCAGCGTGAAATAGACTGATGTGTGTACGGGTGTGCGAGTGTCTGTGAATATATTTATACACGGGCACTGACGCATATAGCGACATATGTA
>NC_051408.1:8026842-8027034 GCF_015228065.2 Penaeus monodon | reverse complement strand
TTAAAAAAAAAAAAACAGATTCCATAACCCACTCACAGAACAAACACACACGAACGAATAACACCAACTCAGACCACAGAAGGTCACGAAAGACAAGCCAGAGGTCACGTGAGGTCAAAGTAGGTGTTAGATTGTGCTTCATTTTAAAAAACTGATCTGCATAACATAGACTCATTAGCAGGGGGTAGGGGA
>NC_051408.1:8026659-8026761 GCF_015228065.2 Penaeus monodon | reverse complement strand
AGGGAAGTAAGGAGGGGAATGATGGAGAAAAAAATAATAACGAAATAATTTGAGAAAAAAGGGGTAAGAGAAAAATAGATAATTTGAGAACAGGTGAGTAGG
>NC_051408.1:8026440-8026636 GCF_015228065.2 Penaeus monodon | reverse complement strand
ATCTAAGAAAAAAGTGGGAAGAACTGGGATGGAGAAGGGGAATGGGAAGGAGAGGAACAAGGGGAATGAAGAAAAATAAAAACGATATAATTTGGAAAAAAGTGGGAAGGAGAGGGGGGTGGGGTGAAAAAGACGTAAAAAATGTGAGACAAAAATGCTTAACATAAACATGGTCATTAGGTTAGTGGTGTGAATC
>NC_051408.1:8024005-8024489 GCF_015228065.2 Penaeus monodon | reverse complement strand
AGCATACAACTCTCTAGCAGCAATGGCACCTATATAATGGACGGTATAAAATTACACAAAGACTTTGGTTGTGGTCAGAACACGCCACAGTCAACATGTTAACCAACTCAGAGGCACAGTTACAAGGACACTGTAGATCTACAATAACTTCTTTTCTTCCCACCAGGCACAGGAATATAACCAAAGGCATCTTGTGAAGCACCGGCTACTACATGTTACTACATACCTTACAAGCCTATGATGCAAACTTATAAAGTATTTGACAAGGAAAAATAATGGCTGACGTACAGGTGCGGATACTAATTTCTGCTCATTGTTAGTGCTATCTTCTTCCCTCTCCCCCCCCTCCTCCCCTACCTTTAACGGAACCATGTGGGAAATGAGGAACAAGTCTCCATTTCCAAAAAATAAAAAGGAAAAAAATAATAATTTTCGCACTGATATATTCCTGAAACAACCCTCTTAAACCTGTTACATATTATTC
>NC_051408.1:8023896-8023964 GCF_015228065.2 Penaeus monodon | reverse complement strand
GCATGCCACTCTGAGGTTTTATACAGGAATGCTTCTTTCATTCAATACTCTCTCAAACTATCACTCTT
>NC_051408.1:8023512-8023859 GCF_015228065.2 Penaeus monodon | reverse complement strand
CTTTATAATTCTGGAAAAATTTGTTGAATTGCACATACTTCCGGACCAAGCATAAACTGCAGCATTGGCAGTAGTGTTAATTTCCCTCACTGTTTCGTGGTTACTTAGGCCTCGGCGTAGAAGTGATGACTTTTGCATTTTCTCCACCCATTTTCGCCTTATGCCTCCGGGCCCTGGCTTTGCTTGGGGTTCCTTCACTGTCGGAAATGAAACTCACCTCTCCGCACTCTGACGGGATGGCTATCACCTGTTTTGGGGAAGGGAGAGGTCAGGGATTATTTTCAACTTGCCCAGCATTTTTTGTCTTTGATGCTGTGTTAGGCTAGCTACTGATCTTCAATGCAAAC
>NC_051408.1:8023015-8023407 GCF_015228065.2 Penaeus monodon | reverse complement strand
AACTTTCTTCTAATACCTTCCTGAATCAAACCCAAATTTGCATTAATTTCCAGCAACACAAAGACACTCAACGACTTTATTTGGTAACTCACATTCCCCGAATCTATCCAATCAATGTCGTCATCATCTACCCTTATCCCCCCATGTAGGTGCTGCAGGTAGGAAGCTGGAACAAGGCCTGTGAGTCTCTGGTCGGCAGTTCGCACTAGCCACCAGTCGCTGTTGGTTTCTTGTATCACCATGACATAATCTCCTGAAATAAAATAATAAATAAATGAGACATATATGAGATGTAAAGTGTGTATCACCATGACATAATCTCCTGAAATATAATAATAAATAAATGAGGCATACACAAGATGTGAAATGAATGCTATTTTATGATATAAGAA
>NC_051408.1:8022533-8022985 GCF_015228065.2 Penaeus monodon | reverse complement strand
TAGGCATTTGGAGGATGATTTTAATCTTATACCTTACTTTATCAAACCCTGAGATGTGGCTCTCATACCATTACCAATAACAGGGATAAAACTTTTAAATTACTTCATGATTTGAAACTCTCAAGTTATAAAAGAAACAAAAAATGTATCATTTACAGTAAAACTAAGATCTTCTAGTCAAAGAGCCTGTTTAATTTTAGGCAAAATATCTTCTTCTTTTAGCCACAAAGCCAGGTCATTTTACATCAAACTAGTATCCTCTTCAGCTCATAAAACCAGCATAAATTTTAGCCACACTAGTAGTTCACAAAACTTGTGTAATGTTGCAGCAAACTAGTATCTGCTTCCATTTATTTACATGTGAAGTTGCTTTATGTGTCATGAAATTCACTATGGAATATTAAGAGAAAAAAAAGGCAGAAAGAATCGAACAATAAAAATAGAACAATGTG
>NC_051408.1:8022235-8022487 GCF_015228065.2 Penaeus monodon | reverse complement strand
CAAACATTAGAGACATGAAACAAAAAATCATATCGTACCTTGCTTAACGGAGAGTTCGTCACGCTCCACACTGTGGTAGTCATACAGGACGGTAGCCAACTGTCCCAGAGGTACCAAATCATCCCCGTAGTGGCTGTCAATCACACAGAGACATATCAGATATCAGATTTCACTTCAATTAATTACAAAATATCTTTTATGATATCTCTTTAGTTATGTATGCCTTGTCTGCTATCTAAAAGCTATAACCAT
>NC_051408.1:8021082-8022209 GCF_015228065.2 Penaeus monodon | reverse complement strand
AATGTGCAATTTACATGACTATATATTTTACTTTAGCTTTTCTGTATAGAATTAAAAAATTTGAAAGCCAGAACTTACTTAACACTGCTGTCATTTAGGCCAATGGGATTTTCACTTGCCATTTTAAGCACTGTATCCAACTTGCTAAGAATTCTTTTGCCTTGTTCACTCCACAGGTCTTTACCTCCAAGAGAGTTACCAGTATTCCTTTTAGTAGAGGCTTCGCGATCAAGAGCCGTGTTGTGCAGGTCACCGTGCATGTTATTGTGCTGAAAGGAACTAGGCTCTAAAGGCCTTGTCTTGTATGGAAGAGCTTCAGATTGGGGCACAGAAGATGCACTTCTGTCCATGGAAGTGGAGGTGTAATTCCTGTGAGGCGAAGAAGACAGTTTTCTTGGGGTGAAACTCGGACTTGGACTCCTTAACATAGGAGAGTGTGCTCTCACTGAGCCAGCAGGTTGAACTGCAAGTGGGACTGTGGTATTGGCGACCTGCGTGTCCTCATCGTAATCTAGGATCAGGACTGGTGCTTCGTTGGAATACGAACATAAAGCTACCATGTGTTCATGTGGATGATAGTCAATGCATGATATTGTTCCATCAATAGGTAAATCCATGAAAGCTGATACCATCTCTCCAGTGTCTGAGTTCCAGATATAAACACCATGATCTTCACTACCTGACAATATCCAAGTCCCACATGGGCTTACACATCCTCGAATTTGCTCGCGTACATTCAGCAAGCCTCTCAACCTGTGAGTTACAGTCCAATGCACATGATTCACAAGTCTTATCTGGCTGTCCCTTGTGTGAACCAGCAAGCGGTAACCTCCAGGGTGAAAAGATATGGTATTTATAGTGTTTCCTAAAATGTCAGGTATCTTTACTTCATGTTCAAAAGTTAAGGGTTTGATTTTCTTCTTTCCCTTGTCCTTCTTTGGTAGACTGACCTTCCAGACTAGAATTATGCCCTGCTTATCTCCTGAATACAGCAAATCCCCTTCTGGGTTGAAACAGAGTGCATTAATGAAGCCCAAGTGATTGTCAGTTCTGAAACCCCAAACTTCTACTGCACCAGACCTTAAAACAGACTAAACCCTATACGCAACCAGTCCCGCCTTTAAAAC
>NC_051408.1:8020462-8020603 GCF_015228065.2 Penaeus monodon | reverse complement strand
TACGTGCAGCTCAGCAGGCAAGGTCGACATAACTCACACAAACAGACCAAGAAAAAATGATCCTCTTCAATACGTGATTCTTTCCACGTTTAACATTTTCTTCCGGACTGAGGTTTAACGAAAGAGGGTGAGGAAGAGACG
>NC_051408.1:8018704-8019589 GCF_015228065.2 Penaeus monodon | reverse complement strand
TTTTAAAATGTGTCCTAGAGAGTGCCAGAAAGCGGGTGTCATATGCAAATTAGCGGCCAAGTGACGAAATGACACTTTTATGTTGTCGTCATAAAAAGAATCGTGTCCCTGACGAGTGCCACATAAGAGACACATAAAAGGTAAACAAAACTGACATGATAGATTTGTGAGAGCTATATATGTGGTAAAAAAGGGGCTTGTAGAATGAATGATAAGGTAAAAATACAATAAAACCACATGAAAATCAACATGACACCTACATGAGAGTCGCATAAATGCCTAAATACCGTGGAAGAGCCACATATGAGGTACAAAAGAAGCCTACAAAGGCAACATATGATAAAAGAGACAGAGACAAAGCAAAGTCTAACCACATAGAAACCCACATAACACCCACATGAGAGCCACAAAATCATGAGAGAAAAAATCTGTGAAACTGGCACATATGTACCTCACGCGAGTCACATATGAGGTACAGAAGAACCTACATAAGCAAAATACGATAAAAAAAGCACCAAACAACAACATCAAAGCCCCATAGAAACCACAGGGACCCCCACAAAAGCCCCACTTAATCATAGAAAAAAGATCCTTTGAAAGGACATCTACCGCGAAAGGGAGCCAATATGGGGTCCCAAACGAACCCCCCCAATAAGAAACTTTGCGACAAAAAAAAAAAAAAACTTTAACAAAAATGGGAAGCACATAAAAAACCCAACATGAGCCCCACATGAAGGCCACAAAGGGACCCAAAAGGGTTTCGAAGGTCCGAGAAACATACATCATCTCCCTCATGCTTCCCCCGAAACAAAGAGCCAAGTGGCCCCCTGTCCCCTTGTGGCACCGTTTATCATAGTCCTTTTAAGGTCTTCTCACGCCTCACGA
>NC_051408.1:8018453-8018666 GCF_015228065.2 Penaeus monodon | reverse complement strand
TCACGGGGGGGAGGGGGAGGGGGCGCCAAAATTTTTTTTCTCTTTTCTTCCTAAAGGGTTCGAGTTTAAATGACCACGGGTTTTACACAAAAACCCCGGGTAATTCGGAGCATCTCGGGGCCCGGGGTTTTAGCTGAGTTTCCCCGTGAGAGGGGGAAACCCGCTTGCTGCGTTTAGAGCGGGTTATATTTTTGTGAGTGTATTTAAAATTAA
>NC_051408.1:8018312-8018424 GCF_015228065.2 Penaeus monodon | reverse complement strand
AAAAAAAGGATATATATTATTTTTATCAGATTTATATATATAAGATATATTTTATATATATGGGATTTTAATATAAGATTTTAAATATAATATAGATAATAATAAAGGGTAT
>NC_051408.1:8018182-8018278 GCF_015228065.2 Penaeus monodon | reverse complement strand
TTTTTATAGATTATATAATTATATATATATATAAAGATTTTAATTTTTAAAAAAAATTATAAAATATATATATATAGATAAATGTAAATCCATTTT
>NC_051408.1:8017783-8018149 GCF_015228065.2 Penaeus monodon | reverse complement strand
TTTGTATATATATTAAATTTTATATATTAATTATATATTAATAATATATAATGTATATTATAAAATAAAAATAAAATTTAAAATAATATATACATATAAAATTATTTTATATATATATAATAATATATAAATAAAAATATATTAATATAATTTTAATTATATATAACAAATACCCATTATACATATACATCTTTTGTATATAAAGAAAATAAAATATAGAAATATATATAATATAAAAATATATATAATATTATATAAAATAATTTAATATACACATACATAATCCCCCTTAACACCACAAACATAGAATATATAAAATATATAATATATATTTTATATCTATAATTATTTTTAAAATATTAAGAT
>NC_051408.1:8017593-8017685 GCF_015228065.2 Penaeus monodon | reverse complement strand
AAAATTATTTTATATTTTATTTTTTTTAAAATTTTTATTTTTTTTATATAATATATATGATACATATTTTAATACATAAATAATTATAAATA
>NC_051408.1:8017337-8017466 GCF_015228065.2 Penaeus monodon | reverse complement strand
GGTGGGGGGGTGTATTTTTTATATATATATATATATATATATATATAAAATTGAAATATATATAAAAATATAAAAATATTTTATATAAAATATATAAAACCTATTATAAAATAATATATAAAATTTTAT
>NC_051408.1:8017056-8017139 GCF_015228065.2 Penaeus monodon | reverse complement strand
AGGAATGTAGGGTTATATAGGTATATATACATCCCGGAACTATATAAAAATTTAAATTTTAAAAGGAAATATATGGAATTAGA
>NC_051408.1:8015738-8015827 GCF_015228065.2 Penaeus monodon | reverse complement strand
TTTAATAAAATATATGTATAACATACAAACACACGCCCCACACACACCCCACTCTTGAATCTCCCAACGGGCCCACTTTCCATCGTGTT
>NC_051408.1:8012390-8012691 GCF_015228065.2 Penaeus monodon | reverse complement strand
GACTCGCCACACAGTCCGTACTGAATTTCCTCGCCGCCCGCGCCGCCCACCGCTCACTCAGCTGTCCAAACACAAACATTCGTCACACGCATATCTCTCCCCAAATCCATGAATGAACGATGTAAATCAATTTGATTCATCCAATTATTTATCTTTTACTTCCTTTTTCTGGCGATAAAATGGCTGTTGGTGGAGCGTGAGATGACCAGAAAAAACAGAACGAGTTTCTTGCTACACGATAAGCGGCGAGGGACCAAGTGTTTGGCTTTGTTTGATGGGCCGATGAAGGGGGGGGGCATGG
>NC_051408.1:8007621-8009138 GCF_015228065.2 Penaeus monodon | reverse complement strand
AGAGATGCTTTGCGTTATCGCATAGCTATTGCAATTGCCTATTTAGCTAGAGAAAAATATTTGAGACTAAATGATACAACTGTTTTATTTTCATTTCTAAATTTGGTCCTTAATTTTTGCACGCATTTTTGCAACTTATGTTTTGCTGTTATATTTCTAAAGCAAAGGATCGCTGAGCCAATATATCTATAGTTTTCTGTCTCTGATAATTGCTTTGTTCCCTTCAGTAGAGTTACCCGTAATACAGTAGGCCTACATTTTCAGTACATTGTTTTATAAGCAAAACTAACCTTTAATCACCAAATAACATTACGTATTGTAAATCATTCCGCAATAGAAGCTATCGTACAGCAACTTTATCTAATATTTTAGCTACCCTAATAAACATTTACCAAGAGGCATTATTCCAATTCTATAACGACCCACATATCCTTTTTCCACAGTGATTTCCACATTCTGTCTCTCACCATATACAGAAACGACAGGGATTAGCTAATCACCGTAAAAACTCGTAAAGGCCCGGATGCAGGGGATATCCTGTAACACGTCTGTGTCAATACAATTCAAACATAATTCATTGTGGTCTGTAATTAAAGTGGAGAATGGATAATTCACAAGTGGGCGTTTAGACTCCGATGATAAACCGTTCGTACATTCTCTGTAGAAAATGGGTGATTCATACAAGTTAACGGTTAGCTCATGTATAATATTATATCTATTTTCTTTCGTTTTCATGCATAATATTATATTTATTTCCTTTAAATTTAGTCCTTGCGTTTCCATCTGAATACTGTTTTAAAATGTTAGCCTCTTGAAAAGTAGATTATTCCATAACTCATTTCGTGAATGATTTATGCTCATCATTAAATAAAGACAAACAATTACCTTATATAGGGTTTAAAAACTGGCATTAAAAATAAACCACCACATTAGCAAAAAATAATGATAAGGGATAAAGGAAAAAATAAATTAATGAACAACTTAATAATAAATAGATATATATTGAAGTTTCGGTAAGATTAGGTCTCCTCTTCAAGACTTTTAATCTTGATCATATTTATAATAATACTAATCATCTCATTTTAATTTCTGGACACTTCCTCCCATTCTCCTCCCCCCTTAGTTGACCTGTGACCTGACCCTCGCGACCTGGGCTGGTAAAGTGCCTCCTCGCAGCCACTAACCGCGAGACACGTGGTATATCGCCCCGTCCGTTTCCGCTATATCCCGCCTTCGTTTGTAAAATTTCTTTTTTTATAATTTCGAGAATAAGACATCTAACAAGCTCATAAAGATAATAATTTTTAAAAAAATCCAAGGAAATGAACACGAAAGAACTTTACATCCATCTCCCACAAATCGAAAAGAACGAACTTCAAGAAAATCATCATTTAAAGGAGAGCCCAAGACCCCCCCCCCCGAAGCCAACACGGTAGGAATCGGACACAGGGCGTGTGACAAAAGGACTCATTAGGGTGACAGTTTTTACCGAGTCGGCGGAGGGAAGAGACGCCCAT
>NC_051408.1:8007404-8007562 GCF_015228065.2 Penaeus monodon | reverse complement strand
GAGAAGTTAAGAGGGCGTGGGGGACCGTAAGGAATGTCATTTAACAGTTATAGTCGGGAACGCTGGCCATTTCTCGCACTTCTGTTTCGCAAGGTTTCCCAAGTGTCTGTCTGTTTTCATTTGTCCGGGTATTTTGTTGGATGGTCACGATTATTCAT
>NC_051408.1:8005982-8006644 GCF_015228065.2 Penaeus monodon | reverse complement strand
AAAATATATTTCATAGTAATGGTATTAATTAATGACTACCTATCAGTACGGTGAAAATTGCACGTTAGTTTTTTTGCTTTGCAACCTGTTATGCAGACATTCAGTGGCATAATCTATGGTAAAGAAAGCTTATTCAACATTATTTATTGGGTATTTACAGCAATATTTTTAACATCACACACGCCGTATCATTCAATCATTATCATTATAAGTGTGCCTTAATCTCTCTCCCTTTCACTTATCATATATGACAAAGATTATAACTGATAATTTGATATCATTAAATACTATTTTCCAAATTCGATTTTCTACCTTTTACGCAAAAATCAACACTGTAAATTACCATAAATATACTTTCAACATTTCAATAAACCTCCAGTGACCCAGAAATCGTGAATTTATATGTGCCGTATGTAACTGACCTATATCTCACTGTTGCAAGTTTATTAACCAATCATGCTCGGTCGATTCGCGGGCCTGACCAATCAGGTCGATCAGAAGGCGTGGCTTGTACTTAGGCTCCGCCCTTCGAGGGGACTTAAAGCATGGTGTTGGTCGATAACTTGGTGACACGACAGAGGAATGTGCGGTGTATGGTGACGATTTTGCAAGTATGGTAGATCGCGTGGTATATTTTGGCGAGCGAGAAGGGCGGCGAAGGA
>NC_051408.1:8004380-8004553 GCF_015228065.2 Penaeus monodon | reverse complement strand
AGCACATAGAAAAAGAATGCACATAAATTAAGCGTATCATTTGTCATCTTTGGATCTTACACTTTTACGATCTCCCACATATCTTGTCTATAAATCATATCAGTACTTGACTTTAAACTATAAATCATAGATTTAGTAGAGTATAGAAGAAGCTAGTATCTGAAAACTAAAAT
>NC_051408.1:8002513-8003077 GCF_015228065.2 Penaeus monodon | reverse complement strand
CCTATATTTTCATGGCCAAGAAGCTGATTCCTTGAGACGTATGAATTGAACTGAATAAACAGAGAGTGGAGAAATAACGAGAAAAAAGTTAATTAAGTGAAAAGTTTGAAAGAGGAAAGAAACGAAGCTATTGATTAAACATCTTTTATTTTTGAAAAAAAGCGGAATAAAATGACTATTGAAGAACGACAAACACTTCTTGCCAATATGAGGCTTGCAATTTCAATGACTATATACAATATAAATCTATTTTAGTCGTAGAGTGTATTTTTTTCCCCTGCCAATAATTACCATTAATAACGTACCCTATATTTCAACAGTGAATTTCTCACCTGCCAAATTCACCGTCTTTTCGAAATGTCTTCTTCTGCGACTTCTTCAGCCCTTCGCCCTCGCCCACGCCCGTGCAACCCCACACCTTCGTCGCTCCTCGCTGCCTCGTCAAGGTTGTCACGCCCGTGTCATAAATGTGTCATCTCTCTCGAGAACCCGAGGCTGATGGCGACGGCAGACTGGCATCGAGAAACAGGCTTTCGCGGAAAGAGACTCGATGCAAATGAGCGG
>NC_051408.1:8002241-8002386 GCF_015228065.2 Penaeus monodon | reverse complement strand
AAAGGGAGGGAGTTGGGGGTATTCCATCTCTCAACCCTTTCTTCTGTTACTCGTAATCAGCTGTAACCAGCGCCTTAACCAACAAAAGAACACACAAAGGGGGGATGGGTACGTCTTAGCAACACGTCATTGCAAAAGACGTTTT
>NC_051408.1:8001363-8001729 GCF_015228065.2 Penaeus monodon | reverse complement strand
TCATGTACCAAATCCATATCGTATATTTGTGTTTACGTGCATTGTATTAAAAAAAAAAACTCTTGAATACATATACCGTTACACAAAATACCCATAAAACAGAAGGTATTTATCCCTCAACAAATAAACCAATTACACCTCCCCTTCACCCCCCCACACCAAAAATAGAAAATAAAAAAATAATGACAAGAGTAATTTTTCACCTTCACTTCACCCTCAATTTTGCTATTGTTTACACTGTTTAGTTTGAACAATCATGCCACGCGCTCGGCCATTATGCGGAGCGGGGACACAATAACAGGCTGTTAGCGGAAGTTCGCACTCTTCCTGTTTATTCTGTTTCTTTAATTCGATCTTTATTCGATC
>NC_051408.1:7999870-8000466 GCF_015228065.2 Penaeus monodon | reverse complement strand
ATATACAGGTTTTGATCGCCCGTAATTGGCAAAATGTCCGTCATTTATCAGGACAAAGAGGCAGATGAGAATTAACATCCGGTTAGGTAGTAAATAGCAGGCGAGGACGGAATCAGGCTGTCAGTCGCTCATTTGACGCTCTCTCTTGTTGACGCGGGGAGGGAGAGAGACCGCTGGGTTATAAATTTCACTTAGTTTTTATTTGTGGGTTGAAGTATACTTTTGACTTGCTGATTTTCTCATTTTATTTCTGTACTGTTGTGTGATTTGTTTAAATCTGACTATCTAGGAGGAAAATATTTGTTATTGTAAGGAATAAGTTAATAAAACAAGAGAGAATGAAATCATGATATTTTATCAAAATACGATAACCCAGCGATAGTTTTCTGAAACGGATCAAAGGATAGGAAAAACGAAAAAAAAACCGGTGAGAGAGGGATAGAAAAGAAAACAAAATAACCACGCGATTCACGTCGTACGAATATGTGTGACATAAACACCAAATTCAAAAGGAAAATTATGTTTTTCGTTCTCGTCGCCTTTGCGTTCGGAGCGACGCCAGTCTACACACAGGTGACTATCATGCCCTTTTTGGA
>NC_051408.1:7998285-7998490 GCF_015228065.2 Penaeus monodon | reverse complement strand
TTGGTTTCTATCCAAATTCACGGGCGGGTGAGAGGAGAAGTCGGTGTCACTTCGTCCGAGATGATGCTGACAGGTGGATAATCTCGCCATTCGTTGCGTTCATCCACATCCACACACCTGGACCGTGAGGTGGAGTGTGTGGATATCTGGCCACTGGATCGAGTCTACAGTGGATTATATGAACACAAACAATCATACACATTAA
>NC_051408.1:7997897-7998220 GCF_015228065.2 Penaeus monodon | reverse complement strand
CCTCCGGATGGACACACAACAGGGATATAATATAAACAGAACAGATAGACAAATAAGCCAAAGGACTATTGAAACCAGTACCGTACATAAAAAAACAACACCCGTAAGTACACACAACGCACTCTCACGCTACCCTTTTCCCCTCAGGCTGACTGCAGCTTCAACGCCACGGGGTCTTTGGCGTCGGAATGCAGTCTGCTGGAGGATTCCGACGCCTTCGCCGTGGCCTCGTGGAAAGTAGGAACCGGCACGGAGTCCTACTGGGTCGGGGGGCCTCCCGTCGATAACGGGAATGACCCGGCAGGTGAGGGATTCTTGGTTCT
>NC_051408.1:7997300-7997453 GCF_015228065.2 Penaeus monodon | reverse complement strand
CACAGTCCTCATCCCCCACACCCCCAGGCGGCTATGGCTTCACGACCGCCCACGCCATGCTCAACACCGCCCAGCCGCACAAGAAGGCGTGGCTGGTGACGCAGCCGAGCACCCAGACGGGGCCGCAGGGGAAGTGCCTCGAGTTCGCCGTGA
>NC_051408.1:7996639-7997071 GCF_015228065.2 Penaeus monodon | reverse complement strand
TAGCTTTTTTCTCTGCGTAGATCTAACTATCCATCCATCGATCAGTCCACCTGTTTTACCCTCTTTACCCACAACACAACCATCCTAACCCCGAACCAACCTGCTCAACCATCCCTCGATCCTACCCTCAGTACGCCACCTACGGCTTAGGCATCGAGGAATTACAAGTCATCCTGCTCACTTATCTGACGGAGGATGTGAACGACGCCCTGCAGAACGCTTCAATCCCGGTCACCTTCAGGAGAACGAACCTCATGAAGCACAAGGGTTCGACTCAAGGCCAGTGGGAGCAAGCGAGGGTCACGTTCTCGGCCAAAGGAGACTTCAGTGTGGCGTTCGAAGCCGTACCGAACCCGCGGTATGCGAGGTACACAGGCTACGTCGCTGTGGATGATATTACCTTTAAGGACGGACCTTGCCAGAGTGAGTTGC
>NC_051408.1:7996076-7996599 GCF_015228065.2 Penaeus monodon | reverse complement strand
ATAAAAGGAGAACGTAGAAAATGGGGATGGGAAAATAAAGAAGACGTAGAAAATGGGAGAGAGAGAGGGGGTCCTAGGAGAGAGAGAGGGGGAGGGGAGCTAAGGAGAGAGAAAAAGATAGAAGAGAAAGGGAGAATGAGTTGAGGAAGAAGGAGGGTGGAAATAGGGAAAGGGAGGGGGGAAAGTGGGAGGGAGAGGTAAGAGGAAAGAGGAAAAATGGGGGCGAAAGAGGGAGTCAGAGGAGAGAGAGAAAGTTAGGGAGTGAGGAAAAGAGGGGAAGAGAGAGGGAGACTAGGTTTAGAAGGGAGGTGGAAAGAAAGAGAGAAAATAGAAGAGGGAAAAGGAGCGGAAAATTAAGATAACCTAAAATGCAGGGGGGAAATAAGGAAAGGGAAGGAACGGAAGCAGGAAAATGAAGGAGAAAAAGGGATTCAGGAGGAGAGAGGGGGGAGCTAAGGGTAAACAGAAAGGGGTTGAGAGAAAGGGTGAGAAAGGATAAGCTACATTTTAGCCTCTTCAAGGG
>NC_051408.1:7995655-7996009 GCF_015228065.2 Penaeus monodon | reverse complement strand
ATTTTTTTTCTTTTTTTATAATAAGAAACACTTGATTTTTCTTTTTTTAAGATACATTACCCTTTTTAACAACAGCATTGTATTCTAAGACATTAATTTCTAACACAGTCACTCTTTTTAATATATTCACTATAAAAAAAACGCTCTTTTTTTAACACACTCGGTCTTAAGTGTCTTCTCTCTTATTTTCCACCCACAGACGAATGCATTTTTGATCTCAACTTCTGTGAGCTGACCAATGAACCGAATAATGACGACTTCGACTGGTCTTTGGGTCGTGGGTCAGGGAAGACCAACACGGGACCGACAAGAGACCAGTCGTTCTATATCACCAACTCCGTTACTAGTGGTCAG
>NC_051408.1:7995163-7995279 GCF_015228065.2 Penaeus monodon | reverse complement strand
CCCAAACAGGTGGTTACGCCTTCATAGACAGTAGGTACCCGAGGACAGGTGGTGAAATAGCACAGCTGGTTTCGCCCGCCCTCGATGCTACAGACTCTCCAATGTGTCTGAAATTC
>NC_051408.1:7994350-7994796 GCF_015228065.2 Penaeus monodon | reverse complement strand
TGTCGTGCATGCATATGGATACTTGAACGCTTTGATCAAATTTCATAAAATGAAAAACAGAGCAAGAAAGCTGCTAATAATCATCATTTTCCCGCCAATTTTTCAAAAGGGTCTTGCACGTCCCAACGGCGAGCGCAGACAACATCCGGGAACTTTGGAGACAAGAAGGTTCATCATTAGGTCCTGATTAGTAAGTCAATCTCCGAACTTGTTCAAGTCTCTTCCAAAACACGGATATAACTTATTACGTATTTTATTCTTGTTTTCGTTTTCTTTTTTGTGCCTTTCCTCTTAAAAAGGAGGTAATAATGCACCATATTCTAATCGCAAATTGTCAAACACGCCTTTTGTATTTCATTTGTTATCCTTATCTCCTTTTTTAAAAATCTTTTTCGGTATCTTTCTAGTATCTTTTCGAATTTACAGAATCAATAGTAACTGATATC
>NC_051408.1:7993801-7994327 GCF_015228065.2 Penaeus monodon | reverse complement strand
TGTAATATCCACTTTTCCGTTTATTGCCAAACATAGATTTTTTTTTCTTTTTTGTAGTCCTTTTCTTCTTACTGTCTTGGAATCATTATAAATAACACAGTTGGTAGTCTTTTTGATTTATATTTTCAGCCATTTTTTTTTCAACTTCCATCTCTCAGTTGATATATATCGCACACCGCAGAGTATGCTTAAAATAATACGTAATCCATAATATATATTATCCGTGTTATTCCATTTTCATTTCGATCTCTTTTGAAATAATACACAATTCACAATATTCGAAATTATTCCATTTTCTATATTCCTCCCTTCCGCGTTTCAGTTGGTACCCCTGCCAGGTGACGGTGTCCTCGGCGGAAAGTTTCAACCTGATTTTCGAAGCTTCAGTCGGATCCCAGGGCGCCGGGGACATAGCGCTCGACACCATCACGTACTCGCCGGGCGCTTGTCCTCGTGAGTCGGCGGGGTTGCATGGGCTTCTGGGAGTCTTAGAGTATTATATAAAGAGTTTTTTTTTTATCTTAAA
>NC_051408.1:7993338-7993663 GCF_015228065.2 Penaeus monodon | reverse complement strand
AACTTTAGATAGGTTTTTCTTATTTTATAAAAATAAAACAGATATTTAAATACAATAATTTAAATGACAGCTTTCGATTCTTTAAAATCTTCAGTTTCGTTTGTGGTAACTATACCTGTCTATTAAACCAAGAATTTTACAAGTATTTATTAATTTGTTCGTTTGTCAGTTTGTCACCAGATTCCTACAAAAAGTTTCTGACGAATGGCGATGAAAATTTAGGACTGGGTTTTCCATGAGCCAGGCACCAATTAATTAGAATTTTATGAATCGGCAGAAGGATCTATGGCTAAATAAGTTGATTTTTCACCACTGTGAGATGAGG
>NC_051408.1:7992087-7993071 GCF_015228065.2 Penaeus monodon | reverse complement strand
ATTCACAGGACAGCCCTCGTTGTCCTCACGCTCCTGGGGAGATTGCAACTTCATGGAAAATACGTGTGGCTGGCAAATTCCTTATTTCCCGGATGAAGTTTGCTCGATGCTGGCCCGTGTTTCCGAGAGCGTTGAGAATCCTCCTGGCCACACCGAGTAAGTGAAGTTGTGAGGATGCTGCTTTTAGCGAATGGTGGGGAAGTTTTGGTGGTGAAGTTTTGTGGTGGTGGGGAAGTTCTGATGGCAGTGGAGAAGCACTGATGGTGGTGACAATTTTGTGGTGGTGAAGCTCTGATGGCGGGGAAGTGGTGAAGTTTTGATGGTGTAGATGAAGTTTTGGTGGTGGTGAAGTTATGATTTTGCTGAAGCTTTGTTGGAGATTGGGAAATTGTGATGGTGGTGGTGGAGATATGAATTTGCTGGAGACGTTATGATGGTGGTGACGGCGGCGATGTGCGAGGAGGAACTTATGAAGTTCGTAGTGATATTTGTTTGTGATGAAGTTTAGTATTAAGTTATGAATGTTCAGGTTTAAAGAATTTTCAGATTTCAACTGCATAATCATATTATATCAAGTGATATTCATTATACTCAATATACCATTTATAAATAACCACAAATGGCCAAACCACACACACATGAAATATGATCGAACACATATAATGATCATACACATAAATAGAACATAAAAAAACGTAAACCAACACACATAAGGATACTGCATATAAAAACATGAAACATTCAATAAAAAAAAAACTTTCTTATTCCAGGAGCGACTTTGACAGCAGAGACTCATACATCCAGTTCGACTTGAATTGTTACCAACAACAACCACGCCATTCTGTGTCCCTGACGTTCGAAAACGCCAATATTGCGAGCGAAATGTGTTTGTCATTTTGGGTTTTCATGTATGCGAGAGTTCAGTCAGTGAGCAAGATCGGCGCCCTTAGTGTGAGTAGCGTTTTCGTATGTGTGTGTGATAGT